>NC_045172.1:4842351-4854851 GCF_900700415.2 Clupea harengus | reverse complement strand
TCCCTATTTTAGCTCGATACCTCCTATGCCAGTCTGACATTTACAAAAATGTCATATATTAAATTACTTGATGAGATGTGTCACTCAAATATTCACATAATATTTATACAGTTCACATAGATTTTTCCCAGTATTTTCCCCTTCTAGGGAAAAGCAAAACTTACTCACAATGTCTTTTGGATGGCAAAAACCTGCTCTTATTTCTCTTTCAGAGGGAGCACTTTGAAGCTTAAGGGTGCCTTTGATCAGCCTCGAGGTATTCGTGCTACCGTCAGCAGAAATCTCGTTAGGCAGCCTCGCGGCGCTGTCTCCCGGCTGCCAGCCTTCACCGCACACCCCGCTTCCACCCCGGGGCCCGGGACGACCTCCAGAGGCCGCTCCAGAGGAGCCGTGTTTGGGGTTGGACCGAAGCGCACACACACACACTGGGCCCATGGCGGCGTCGGCCGGGGGTTTGGGTTCACCTCAACGAAAACACTCCCTCTGCTCCCCCTCTCCTCCTCTCCTCCTCCTGCTCTTTTCGGGGGCCTTTTTTCTCGTCAGGAGGAGAGACAGAATGTCTGGGAGGCACAGACGCCCCTGGAGGCACTCCCAGCTCAGAGAACACGGCCAGGAGGGTGGAGGAGCAGGAGGAGAGGGACGAGGGGGGATGAGGGGGAGGGATGATGAGAGGGATTAGAGCAGTAGGAGGAGGTGAAGAGAATGAGTAGAATGAGAATGGGAGGGAAAGGAGGAGGACAGGGTAGGGGATGGAGAAGAACAAGGAGGAAGATGAGGAGGAGAAGCAGCCCGCTGGGCCGGCCGGCGGGGGGGAGCACCACATGAATGCAGTCACCCCACAGGTGGGCGCCCATGCCGGGAACCACTTCCCCTGGCTGCCCGCTTCCTCAGCACGGTCGGTACGGCCATGCGGTTGTTCCTGCACCATTTTCATGGGAAGAGGAAATATCAGAATTTTAACAAGACCAATTGGAACTCTCTTTTTCAAAGCATACAGATCCACTGCAGTAGTATGGTTCTGTGTTCCACCGTGCGACCTCCGCCAGGTTTACTTTTACACCATGTCCCATACACTGCCTCGCTGGCGCATGTTTAGATTCCAATTTGGAAAATTCTGCTTGCTTCCAGTTCCATTTGGCCTCCCATCAGTAGAGCGTTGAGCCTGGTGGTAGGTGTGAAATGTGAGGTTGTCAGCCATCGATTTGGTGTAGATGGAGTAGTCTTCAGGAAGTAGTTCCAGCTGTTTTCTGTCTGAATACCCCGTCTAAAGAGCTCTAAAGAGCTGGCCTAAGAGATAAAGCTGCTTCTTGACAAGCTATCCACCTGCGCAGCTGATAAGAGGCTAACTTTCCATGTCCAATTTTCTTCTTCCTTTCTTTCTTTCTTTCTTTCTTTCAAACATTAAATGTCATGACAGATAGAGACTTACAAGATTGTTTAATCTAACTTGGCTTAAACTTACTCATTTTGATTCCTTTTTCCACAACAGGCTAGAGAAAATGTACAATTTATTTCAAATTGAAGATCTATGCACGCACTCTTCATCAACGTGCCAACAAATTCAGCCCAAAACGGCACCTGCGCTCCATGTTCTGCTTGCCATCTAGGGAAAATAAAGCAGTGCTGACATGAGTTTTGGACCGCTGAGCATCCCCACAGCATTATCCCTCGTCACACTCCAGTGCGCTGCTCCAAACTCAGCTGGCAGAGCCAGGAGCTACGCCCAGAGGTCACAAGTTCATTTCCCAGGGAGTAACTTAGAACCCAAATGCCTTTCCTCCGTGTCCTTATTTTCAGCACCTTTGGCTAAAAGCATCTGCTTGTGTATATATTTACCACATTCTCCAACCCCCGAAATGTGATTTGTGAATGTCATGGTAAGTTAAACTACCTGTGGATAGCATGCCTCCATTAAAAACAAACCTGCCTGTTGAAAAGTGTTGCAGAAAGATGTAATGTCCAGTTAGTCACCATGCTATTTCAAGTCTTTCTTCCATTGGCAAATGCATGTTTAAAAGTGTGTTGTTTATTTTCAACCCAGGGGGAGACTACTTTTAATTCAAGAGACTGTCAGAGTCACGCGGGTCGAGTCTAACATGCCTTCTCTGTTTTATAACTAACGTGACCCCGGTGCTGCATCCCACTGCCAGCAGAACGTCATGGCCGCTTATCAAATGGAAAAATCTCCCTCTGCTTTTGTTTTGCTTATCCTGAACCGCTCACCGGCCTCCTTGTCATCAAGCCGAAACGACGGCCATGCCTACTGCTGATAACACTCCCTCCCTCCCTCCCTCCCTCCCTGTGTGTGTGTGTGTGTGTGTTTGGGTGTGCGCATGTTTGTGTGTGTGTGTGTGTGTGTGAGTGTGTGTGTGTTTGGGTGTGCGTGTGTGTGTGTGTTTGTGTGTGTGTGTGTGTGTTTGGGTGTGTGTGTTGTGTCGCTAGTGCGTGGAGTGTTTATGTTTTGGGTTGTGTTTTATCCAGCTGGCTTGGTAAGGCTCTTGCGTACGTCCCGTGCATTGTGCTGAGTGCACGTCCTTTGAAAGTCCTTGACCGAGGAAGGGGCAGGCTGGGACTCGCAGGCACCTGTTGCTGACACAGGTAAAATGAAATGACTACAGAAACCTTTGCTATCATTCCTGAAAACTCTCAAACAGTCTTATTCTGCAATTATCCCATTTGTGTTCTAGTCTGGTATCTGGAAAACACCCAGAGTTCTAGTCATTTATAATACTGCATAGGACTTTTACCAGGCATTTCTTTATTTCCCATGGCCCTTATTGTCCATGCTCTGCTTAAACATTTGACATACAGGAACATTCAGGACATGTTGCTCACACTGTATTCTTCTGAAGACTTGCATTTATTCAGGTTAGTTTGTTTTTATTCTGATTTGACTGAAAGTTTACCACCACATCTTCCAATGCATCCACACACACACACACACACACACACACACACACACACACACACACACACACGCACGCACGCACGCACACACACACACACGCACGCACACACGCACACACACACACGCACACACACACGCACAGACACGCGCACACACACGCACTCTCTCTCTCTCTCTCTCTCTCTCTGCTGTCCTCCCTGTTCATTTTTTTCTTCCTCATTTCTCTTTCTCCTCTCCAGCCAGTGGAGTGATGCATGCATGTCTGCCCATTGACCCTTTTTAAGACAACAACCAGCAGTCTTCTCTTTTGAGGCGAGACTCCACTTATGTCCTCTCCTCCACTCTCTTCTCATTTTATTTTGCTGTTCTCCTTTCTTCTCCTCTCCTCTCATGCTCTTTTTCTTCTCTTCTCTCCTCTCCTACAGTCTCCACTCCTCCTCCATTCTTCTCCTCTCCTCTCCTCTCCTCTCCTCTCCTCTCCTCTCCTCTCCTCTCCTACAGTCTCCTCTTCTTTCCACTCTTCTCCTCTCCTCTCCAACAGTGTCCTCTTCCACTCTTCTCCTCTCCTCTCCTACTGTCTCCTCTTCTCTCCACTCTC
This sequence comes from Clupea harengus, assembly GCF_900700415.2. Lineage (NCBI taxonomy): Eukaryota > Metazoa > Chordata > Actinopteri > Clupeiformes > Clupeidae > Clupea > Clupea harengus. Next base: position 4,851,345 of record NC_045172.1, on the reverse strand, counting down.
CTCTTCTTCTCCCCCTGTCCTCTCCCCTTCCCCAACTCTTATCTCCTTCCCTCTTCCTTCTCTTCCTCTCCTCTCCTCTCCTCTCCTCCGCTTCCTCAGGCTGACTCAAACCAGCCCATGCCCCGGGGGCAGTGGCCCAGCTGTTGCACTCCACGCCGGTGTGTCTCCAACGCTCCGAAGCCCCCAAATCCTGCTCCAGGTCCTGCCCTCCTGACACCCCATATATTCCCCCACTGACGGCCTGCTGGTGTGCGGTCTTTCCACAACATTTACCCCGCTTCCTCTTCTGGCCTCTCTTCTCTCGTCTTTTCCAGCTGGGATTCGGAAGACTGGAGTGGGAATTTTTGGTCTCTCTTTTTTTTTCCGTCTCTCTCTCTCTCTCTCTCTCACACACACTTTCTTCTCTCGCTCTTTTCTCTCGCTCTCTTCTCCTGCTCTTCTGGAGCATGCAGATATTGTCAGTGTTTGGCGCGTACTCTCCCCAACTCTCACCCACTTTGTGGTCCAACAAACAAAAGAAAGCAGGCTCTGTAACATGGAAATTAAAACATTTCTATGGTGACATATTTATACACTCCAAATTTACGACACAGTGGAGCACAAACGATACTTGTAGTGCACTTTGCAGGAGTGGATTTCTACATACATCTCGATCCTCCTTCCAAGAAGCCTATCGGAACATCAGGTTCTGATGCGATGTTGATCATTATTTAACTCCATGTATTGCTCTTGCTGCTTGCTTTTATTGATTTTATGTAAAGCACTTTGAACTGCAACTCTTGTACGAAATGTGCTATATAAATAAAGACTTACTCCTTACTTTATTCCTTGGACCTTGCAAGAGTGAGCTTATCCAAACAAGGGGAGCAGAGGAATACAATCTTCATAAGTGATTGAGGGAAGTGAATTTCCAGAATGTTTGAGGTGGACAAATAGGTCTGTGAGGATAACAAAGGATATCTATCCGCACAAGAAAACAAACACTCGTCACTCGCGACTCATCCAGGGTGGTGGTGTTCTGTTTGTTCGATAATCTCAGAGGAGTTGTTGACGTCTGGCGAGGATCTGAACCCATTGGGCGGTTTGGGTCGGGGGTGGAGGATGGAGAGGAGAGGGGTTTGGAGAGTTGATGGTGGGGAGCGAGGTGGGGGGATACAGTACTCTGTTGAGGATGTCGGCAACACCAACAAAAGCAAGCAAGACAAACATCCCATGACTGCGTTGTCCAAACAGTTCATTCTGGGTCCAGATGCCGTGGAGCGAAGCCTCTCCATGTTGCAGGGAGGTTGTGGCTTTTGGGAGAAAACACCAGTGGGAAGGACCTGAATAATTTCTGTGAGGGATGATGCCGTCTCCATGATCCCCCCGCACACACACCACAAACCCCCCTCTATACATTTGGTCAGAATGGGGAGGTTTTCACAAAAAGACACTCATACCTCACAAGCTCTCATTAGGCCACTTCTAAAGCATGCCCTCTGTAACGGCGACCTTGGAAGGTCACATGAGAGAAACATTGATGTGGACTTCAAACAGGAAACATGACACCTAGATTGCTGACACAAAAGAAAACATCCCAGCTGATTTGAAATGAATAGGTTTCAACAGTGTCTAGAAGTTCAAGGGACCTGGCAGGTTCCACACTCTAACAAAATTACAGTGGGGATGAGCTCTATTGTTCTATTCCATTGTCATTGTTGATGTTGTTGTTTTGTTGTTCGTTTGTTTATTTCATTTGTTTGCTTGCTTGTTTGCTTGTTTTTGCTATGCATGGTCTGCATTTAGTTTCTTCATCTCTTTTTCCCAAATTCTGTCCAATGTACTACTGTAAACAGCCCATCCCTCACCGCCCCAACTATGCTCATGCGGTTATGCTGTGTTTCTATGGGGAATTCACAAGATGGCATACAAACTTTCTCACAATTTCCATGCACAGCATTTTCATGGGGGCCTCAAAAATAGGAACTACCTTTTAACATTAGTTTTCTAAAAAAGTTACAAACTTGTAACCGTGTAGATGTGTGTAGATTTGAACGTTTGAATGGGAAGCTGTGGTAAAGGCTGTGAGGGCTGTACGGAGGTGTTGAGCACATGGACTAGTTCCTCACAGAGCCACAAAATGATCTCCAATCTCAGTTCCCCTGAACTTCACTAGAATGAAATATCTGCATATCTCTCTCCTTATTTCACAATACACGGACACACTAATTAAACACACAAACACAAATAATTTCTTTATTTCACAAAACTTACGCAATTAAACACGCACACATCCTTTCCTTATTTCAAAACACACACACACACACATAAATAAACAAGCACTAACACAATCCTTTCCTAACACACACTCACACAATCTGCAAACCTCCTCTAATTTCTCTCATAATGTGAAAAGCACATATTTATGTCTGCATGCTTTGAAAAAGCCTTATTCCTAATCCATACATACTTCCCCTGAGCCAAACCGTAAAAGTGTCACCACCTCGAGATGGGCTTGGCCCCAGTGCATGGAAGCTGCTGAATGGACTTAAATGAATCCCCAAAGCTCCTCTATTTCTCTTATTATCCTCCTCACACACAAGAATCTGTGTGCGTGTGTGGATGTGTGTGTGTTTATGTGTGTGTGTGTGTGTGTGTGTGTGTGTGAATGTGCATGTGTGTTTTCATAAATGTGTGTATGTGTGTAAGTGCATGTGTGAATCTTTATGTGATTGTGCATGTGAATGTGCATATATCAAATACCTGTCAGTGTGTTCATCATTGTGTGTGTGTGTGTGTGTGTGTGTGTGTGTGTGTGTGTGTGTGTGTGTGTGTGTGTGTGTGTGTGTGTGCGCACGTGCACACACGCATTTGTGGTTTTTGCGTGCACTTCTGCACATGTGTGCGTGACTGAATGTGTGCAACAGCTTTCGCGCCAGGAGCTTCAGATCTGTCAGGTTCACTAAAGTATGCCAGAGCATGTGGAAGGCTGCACACTCCAGACCCCCAGATCCTCAGGTAGCATTTCATCTTTCATTAGGCTCATCGCTCACTTCATTTACAATCCCCACTTCCTTCCCCGACCTCTGCTGCGCCTTCACTCTCATCCGTGCAACAGACACTTTTATCCACAGCGACTTACTGTCCATGTTAAGGAAAAATATATATACGCGCTCCTTGTCAATCAAATCCATGACCTTTTGTGTCGTTAGGGCCTCGTCCTACCAGATGAGCTTGCAGGACGTTTTTTAACGTTTTTATCGGGGAGACGGGAATCCAGTTGGGGCCTATGTGACTTTTACGGGGAAACATGCGTGACTTTTAAAAGCCATATGAATTATGTCCATTCTCCAACCCCCGAGGTACACCGAGGCGATTCTGTGCCCCGGTGTTGAAATGTCGATGGAAAACGGGACACGAAGATGTGCCCCTCTGGAGCGGAGGAAAGTTCCCCCTCAGGTGATCGGAGCGGAACATCTGCAGACGGTTAGGAGCTTCAGACAGCAATCAGACTTTTACTGTGGTGCGGAGGAGGGGAGGCGGGAGGAGAGGAGAGGAGAGGAGAGGAGAGGATAGGGGAGGAGGGAGAGGGAAGAGGAGAGGAGAGGAAAGGAGAGGAGAGGAGAGGAGAGGAGAGGAGAGGAGAGAAGGGGAGGGAGAGGGAAGAGGAGAGGAGAGGAGAGGAGAGGAGAGGAGAGGAGAGGAGAGGAGAGGAGAGGAGAGGAGACCTGGGCCATTTGTGTTGAGTCAGGTGCAAAACCACTTTTGTGAGAGAAGAAGGGTGGAAAGTGTTTCAAAAGGGGAAGCGAGAGACCGTGGCTGACATGTGTTGGAGAGACATTTCTTTTCTGAGATATTTTGTGATTGTTTTATTTTAATCTTAACCATGATCCATATCGTGTATTTGTGTGTATTTTTATATCTAATTTTCTCATGGACGTCGCTTTGGCAGTACCGTGGCGCGGTCGTGCCAATGAAGCTTGTTTGAATTTGAGTTTAAAAGGCGTGAAAGGAGCGAGAGGCTGAGAGACATGGGGGAAGGAGATGTGAGGGGGGGGGGATCAGATTCAGGTGCAGCTGAGCAGCCAAAGGTGCTGAACACAAACACAACCCTGGCCCTGGTTACCTGCAGACTGTAGATAGAGACAGAACCCCAGACACGCCTTAACCTTCACCCACAGTCATGCCTTTTCATGCCTGAGATACAGATGACTGACACCAACCTCCTCCTTTCCCCCTCTCTCTCTCTCTCTCTCTCAGTCTGAACTCTGTCAGTCCTTTCCTCCAATGTGTTTGCATTGGAGCTCAGTACAGCCAGCTGGACCCTCACCAAAGCTGCAGCAGTGGGCCAAAACTCTTTATGGGTGACGGGGGTCAGATTTAAAAGTGGTGTGTGTGTGTTTTTTTCAAGTGTCTGTGTGTGTCTGTGTGTGTGTGTGTGTATGCTTTTCTTCATGCGTGGAATTGTGTGTGCGTGTGTGAGTGTGTGTGTGTGTGTGTGTGTGTGTTCGTGCAAGTGTGTGTGCTTTCACTCAAGTGCGTATGTGTTTGTGCATGTGTATGTGCGTGCATGTACGAGTGTGCGTGCATGTATATGTGTTGTGTCTTTATGGCTCTTGCTGAAGGCTGCATCAGTCCATTGTACATTGGACACACCACAGCAACCAAGAAGCAAATGTCAAACAAGCACTCCAGTTCAAACGCAGAGAGAGAGAGAGAGAGTGTGGGGTGGTGGGCTTTTGAGAAATAGCAAAAAACAGAGGCAAAGAAAGAGCACAAGACAGAAAGAACGAAAGAAAGAAAGACACCAGACAGAAAGCAACAGGAATAGAAGAAGAAGAAGAGGAGGAAGAAGAAGAAGAAAGGGAATCTTCTGGTCTGGTGACGCTGTGTTGCATGTGTGTTGTATTATGACAGTGCGTCGCTCTGGCCCCATAAAAGAGTGTAGCGTGTCTTCTCTAGCGTGTGTTCTCGTGGCAACACGTCGGGGAGGAGCGGCGCTGCGGCACTGCGGCGCTCGGCATGCATGTGTTTCCAATCGCAGGGGTCAGATGGGCTTCTCCCGCCGAATGACCCCTGCTCCACTGCGACACGCCCGCGCAGGGCCACGCACGCCATCCTGCGCGCTCCACTCGGGGCGAGGACCTCGCTAGGTCCTGCTCTCACACACACACAAACACACTCTCACACACACACACACACACACACTCTCTCACACACACAAACACACAAACATACTCTCTCACACACACACACATGCTCTCTCACACACCACAAACACACTTTCTCACACACACACACACATGCTCTCTCACACACACAAACACACAAACATACTCTCTCTCACACACACACATGCTCTCTCACACACCACAAACACACTCTCTCACACACACATACATGCTCTCTCACACACGCAAGCACACTCTCACACACCACAAACACACTCTCTCACACACACCACAAACACACTCTCTCACCGAACACACACATGCTCTCTCACTCTCGCTGTCTCTCTCACACACTGTCAATTCAGTTGAGTTCAAACGTGCTTTACTGACATGACACATCATATAGCTAGTCCTTTTGATTCCACGATTTGCAAGATCAACTGAAAATGAGCAATGTACCGCAATTTTTTGCAACAACGCATATTTTGTTATTAACCACATAAATTGTCCATGAAGTTGCAGAAAAAGCATGCACAGTCTGTCTCAACCACTGTCTTAATGTCCCAATCGTTAAGTGTCAGGTTGATGTGAGATTGATGACAACAGTTAAGTTAATTTGGTAGGCTACTCCATTCGCTTCATGTTCACAACATAGCTAGATCTATAACTGTTATAAAAGTTAAACAAACTACTTACACATTATGCTATTCTGCCTTGTATTGAGTTGTGAAAATTTTAATATTGGCAAGGTTTCAAACATGATCTTCTTGAACAGACATGGTGTTTCAAAATAAAAGCCTTTTTCTAAATTCATACAAATGCCCATTGTAGGGTAATTTGAGTGAGTAGAATATCGGCCACAAATAGTCAACAAATTTTTTAAACAATCATGTTTTTTGTTTTCAGTTTTCAGTACAGGAGTAGTCATAATGCATATTCTGAATATGAACAAGAACTTCAAAGGTTAAAACCAAAGCATGACATTTTATTTCAAATGTTTTATTTCAGTAACATTCTAGTGTGAATTAAATGGCCATATAAGTGCGGTTGAGAAAGTTTTGAAAATTTGTGAAACCAGATGTCACATCTATCGTAACGGTGTCAATTATCGGACGGCGTGTGTTATCGGCAAACGTTTGCGTTGTCATGTTAGTCCATTATTAAACTGAGCATATCGATTGTTAGCATTTTGATTGTTTAACAGAATGGCCGATGTTTGACACTGTCCGATAGCTGACATAGCTACTCTTAAATTGTTATGTCTCTTGTGTCTTTTCATTATATCACATGAAAACAAACACGCATGAACATAAATATTAAAATACTACAAAAAATATTAATATATTAAAGCAACACTGTGTAACAATTTTACCTTAAAGCCCCATTCTGCAAGAATTGGTATTTTTTGCTACTGAGCTCCCCCTAAAGTTCTGGAGTGTAGTTCACTTTTACACCACTGTCGTAAATACACACTTTGAGACCCCCTAATGGACAGTGGTACACGTCTATTTGTTAGCTAGCTGAAGGGTACAGAACTGGCAAAGACAATGCCAGAAGCCAAAGATGCATGTTTATTCACAAGGTAGAGTAATATTACAAGATTTTTCACAAATATTCACATATTTTTCACAAATATGACTCTGCATAGTTTTATTTATTGTGACATCGGAGATGAACGCTAACACAACTAAAAGAATAAGAAAACATTATGACCAATTTTAGTTTTGCTGAAATACAGCTCTCATTTTCAGCCTATATACATTGATTTCTAAGGATTTGAATGTGGAGTATATGTTATCTAAGAAAGTATACTCAACAAAATAGTACAAAAATACTCTTACAAATGTCTGTGTGATGTCTGTGTGATGTCTGTGCTGTCTCTCATCAATATGTATTCTAGTTTATGTGGAGTTTAAGTGGGATTTATATATGAAATGAACTATATACTATTCATACAATGTCTGATATTTGACATTTATGGAAATAACTCATATATACAATGAAATCTGATATATACAATAAAGTCTGATATAAATGTTAGATGTATACCACCGTTGTATGTATATCAGAGTTCATTCCATGTATCATTACATAAATCAGAATCTTTCCATGTATCTCCATTTTGCATGGCTGGTACTTCACAGTGCTTTTTATAAATAATAATATAAATAAATAATATATTAAATAATATTCCCTTACACCTAGCCAGGCAGCCCCTCTCCCTCTCTCTCTCGCTCTCTCTCTCCCTCCCTCTCCTCTCATATCACATTGCTAATGCTTATAATAATACTGATAAAATGGCCATATTGCCTACTGTAAATCTACTACCCAAAGGTATCTCCTTATCTGGTTCTGAAATAAATGTCTACTAACAAAAATGTTCTCTCTCCCTTGTAGCATGTTCCAATTGCTGATGGAAGTGGAAACATTGCTCCTCACCCCCACTACTCCTCAACTACGCATATGGACAGCCAAACTCTACCCACTCACTCTGTTCTTTTTCTTTTTCTCCTAATCCAGACTATCTTCGCTATGGGACGCTGCTGTAATCTCTCCACCCGGTCTACCCGTAGAAACCCTCTGCCAATTGCACCCACCGCCACCGCACTGCCGTACACTTACTCTACCTCATACCCTATGCTAGCATTTATATACAATATATAATATTGCCACCATCAACATGTTTCTCTGTTCCTACTCCCCTTACCCCTGTAACAGTAAACCTTTGAGCACAGTGTATACCCACTAAACTGGTCTTGTTTGTATCATGTATTTACCACCGGATGTCTGTATATATATTATGTACACCTACCAAATGCAGGATATGTACAACACCTGGTGTTTCCCATCCCCTTCTGCCACACAACCCTCCCCCCATCCCCCCTTCCTATCTCCACCCGGCCGACCTCAAGCAGATGGGTCCCCCCTTATGTGCCGTGGTTCTGCTTAAGGTTCCTTCCTGACTAACAGGGAGTTTTTTCTTGCCCGTGTTGCCAATGTGCTTGCACTAAGGGGGTTCAGGCTCTGGGCTCTGTAAAGCGCCTAGAGACAATTGTATTGTTATGGCGCTATATAAATAAAATTGAATTGAATTGAATTGAATTTAATTTTTATATAGCAAGTTCCAGTTGTCTCAGAAGTTGTTGCTATTTAATGATTCTTCAGTTGTTTTTAGTTGTTTTTGGAAATACTGTTCTTTCTTCTTTCTGAGTGTGTTTTTGTATTGTTTGAGTTCCTCATAGTATTTAAGGCATACATTTGGTTGTCTCTGTTTTTGATTTGACAAAAATCTTAAATTCTTCATTTTCAATATTTAGTTTGATCTTGCTTCTTTTCTACAGGGTTGTAGGTCAGATATTTCTGCCAAATAATCAAATATGTGGTATCCTGTCACTGCTCTTTGTTGTGAGGGTAGCTACTACTAAGAAGGAAGTTATCTATGATCTAAGTATCTAGAGACACTTCAGGTTGACAAAGTGCTGCTAAGTCATTTTCAGTGTTGTTTAAGGTCATCTGTAAGTCTCTCTAATGCTGAACACTTTACTAGGCTGCTCATGTATACACTCTCTCTGTCTCTCCCTTTCTCTCAGAACTCTGTGTCTCTCTTTCAGAACCTATCTCTGTCAACTTTCTCTTTCCCTTAACTCTGTTTCTCTCTCTGAACCTTTTCTATCTCTCTCTCTCTCGCTCTATCTCTCTGAACTCACTCTCTCTGTCGCTTAATAATTCCCTCTGTCTCTCTCTGAACTCCCTCTGAATCTCTCTTTCTCTCTCGTTCTCTCTCTCTCTCTCTCTCTATCTCTCTATCTCTTTGAACTCTTTCTCCCTCTCAGCTCCTTCTCAT
>NC_045172.1:4807351-4837351 GCF_900700415.2 Clupea harengus | reverse complement strand
CACACACACACTCAGAGACAAATACACACACACACACACACACACACACACACACACACACACACACACACACACACACACACACACTCACTCAGAGACAAATACACACACACACTCAGAGTGGGGGCAAGATGCCCAGCGGGAGCATCTCAGCATGAGCCTCTAAACAAAACCACTGACCAGAGCATTTCAAAACAAACCCACTGTGAGAATCCTCTCAACCTTGGCCTCCGGTTTGGGTCAGCAGAGATTCGGCTGGCCCGGCCCAGACCTCCGGAACGGATTCGGCGCCGATTTGGCCCTGATCCGGTGTGGGACCACCTGATCTGCCCCCGAACTCGTGGGCCAGAGCCGTCTCAGCAACCTCTCCTCACAATCAACAAATTAGTGGCTAAGCTAACAAGGCTAATGTTCTGTTTGGCTTTGTTTGTAAGTTCTTTTTGGCTCATGTTCCTCCTCCTTCACAATGGGAGAGAATGAGGATGCACTCACTGACACTGAAACAGCTCACTAACACCAGTGGTCTTTGCGCTGATGGTGTTTTGTTACACCAAACAAGCCGCAGGTGTCCTCGGGTAGACAAATGTGGCCTGCTTTGGATGGGCTGTAAGAAGTGCTAATGGTTTGTGAAAGTAATCTCTACATCCGACTCTTAACACCACCCTGTAATTGCACTTCTGGCTACGGTCGCACTGCTCCACATTTGCGCGTACTGTCAACAGGCCAGTCGTCATATCATCACTTCGTCATGGTAACGGTGAAAGACAAAGGGAGGACGCCAGCAGGACCTCAGAGGGCCTTGCGGTCTCCAAGGAGACGATCCATCCAGCTTCCCCCATTACATCCTAACTGCTCTGGCTGGCCCCTCTGCACCTGCTTCTTGTGTTTGTGCCCCCCCTTCCTCCCCCCCCCCCCCCCTCCCGAGCTTGAAAAAGAGACCTCAGCTCGCTTTCGAGATGATCCAGAACAACTGGAATAGACCATCTTGTCCCATTCCTGACCCTCCATTGGGAAATCCTTCATCCACCCCCCACACCCCAACAGACACTCAGAGAGACACACACACACACACACACACACACACACACACACAAGGAAGAAGAAGGCAACAGGGATCAAATCGAAAGCTGTGGTTGCTTTGCTGCTGACCCACTGGGCTCATATCCTAGCAATGGCTTCAAAATATGCAAGGACTTGTTGGAAAATTCAACTGTCCGTTTAAAAACGTTCCACGCCTCATGTAAAGCTTTAGGAATGAAGATTTGAGGTTAACTACACAATGGAAGCTGGGGTAGGCCTGCAGTGCTTCGCACAGGCTCCAGAATCATGTCTAGATGGTCCAGATTGGATTTGTGATGGGATGATAGCATCTGCCAACTCTTAGATGTTGAATTATGTTCTAGGAGCTCTTTCAGAAGCACCTGGAAACACAAACACATCTCCAAAAACCTTTCATCCACACCTACAGGTTTGTCGTCCAGGCAGGAGCAATTACTTCAGAACCTGAAAGTTCTTGCTCTGAACCTTGATAAAAGCAAGACACAACCCACACACACCACACAAACACCCCCCCCCCCTGCCCCACACGACTACTCCCCGCCAGCCCCCGTAATTTCTCCGCCTGATAAATCCACTCTTTAACCAATACCTGTTGCAGTGCCTGATCTTATCTGCGTGCCTTTTGTCTGTAATTCTGCCCAGGTTGTTCCTCCTGAGCAGGCCTGAAGCGAGCACGTTTTTTTTGCGGACTGCCCTGACATGCACGCCACAACAGCCCCCCCCTTTCAGGCCGTGTTCCTGCGTCTATCATGCGTCTCAGACTGACAGGCCCGGCATGCCAGGAATCCCAAAGTATATGTGTGTGTCCAGACTGCCTGCACTCACATCCTGTCATTGTGTGTCACGGCAGTCAAGGCGAGAAAAAAAAAACACAAGAAAAATCTGTTGAAACATTTCTTCAAATAATAAGTGTCCAAAAAATACAGTGGCAGATGGAAGTGTAGAGGCATCTGCAGTCACGACACAGAGGGAGAGAGGGAGAGAGAGAAAGAGAGCAAGAGAGAGAGAAAGAGAGCGAGAGAGAAAGAGAGAGGTGATTTGATGAACAGCTTAAGGTAGCTGACTGGGTGAAATGCACTTAAAATGCTTGACATTCGGTTGGAAATATAGCCCTGAAGAGAACGCCAGGGACCATGACAATTAGAAAAGAGCTTTGGAAAGTCGCCTTAAAAAGGACCCCTGTTTACAAAAGCATATAAAACTGTTTCTAAAAGCCTTCAAGTGTATCATCAACTGTTTGTAACACTAATGATTAGTGAGGAAACAGACCATCACTTACTGTTCCCACAGCTTCCTAAGAAGTGCAAGACAGTCATGACATAGGGTTGCTATCTTTGAGAATTTCTGTATAGAAACATAACGTCACATGGTATTTAACCCCTGGAGGCCACATTGCTTGTAAAAATATTCCACAGTTGGTATTAACGAAGGGTAGAGAGGAAATTTCAACCCTGATTCAGTCAGCAAACAGTTTGGTATAAGCTTTTGTGTGAGATGTTTTCTTTTGTAAGAAAATGACGAGTCACCACCACTCATCCCATTGGATGGTTTGCATTAATATTTACTTTCTCAGTTGGACTTTACATCAAACCATAAAACACTTCCATACTGACATCTTTGACAAATACCGGCTTACACCTATACTTCATATGAAACCGTGTGTAATGCTGAACAGCTTTAGAATGTCTGCATGGTCATCCCATCCCAACCACTGAAAATACAGTCAGGGTCTTTGGTCATCGCTTAAGGACCTACGACGGAGAAGGAATTGGAGTGGGAATTCTGTGGGAATTGGAGACTCGGTAGAGCGAATCAGTTCAAAAGGCTCTGACACTTTGGGAAGGTCTGAAAGGGAGCCAGGTGGTTTCATGGAGTTACCACTGCAGAGTGGAAAAGGTGGTTTTCTTCCGACAGCGACGTTGCCTGGAACTGAAGCTGGAAGGAGAAACTAGCCCACCCCTGCTTTAGAGTGAGAGGAGTACAGTTTATTAGCTGGTTTCCACTTTGAGGAGGCCACGTATATCTTGCATTCAGTGGAATGTGGCCGTTGGCGAGGAATAAATGAATGAAAGACGTAAGAATGAAACGAGGAGAGAAGCAAACAAGTAAGTGAATGAAAGAATAAATGAAAGGAAGGAGTGAATGAATGAAAGAATAGATGAAGAGAAGAGGAAGGAGTGAACAAATGAAAGAATAGATTGAGAGAGGAAGGAGTGAATGAATGAAAGAATAAATGAAGTCCAATGAGAATGAAGATGAGAAGTTGGCCCAGTGGGCCAGATTCCTTCACAGGGAGCATGAGTGTTGCAGCCAGGCCCTAACAGACTGTCATAAAAATCCTAGATTAGATTATTTTCATCGCTTTTCCCAGGCTTCCCTGGCTCTCTGTGTTGTCCAAAACATCAGATAAGAAGTGTGTTTATAGCTCCATTGTCCATATTCATTTCTTCTGCAAGGGATGACACTAGCCAGCACTAGCTAACAATGTAACAGATTGAGGAGCAGGGGGGTCAAATTACCACCAAAGGCTTGGGATTCTTCTCAGGCTTGACCTCATTGACCAGTCAGCCCATGTGGATGACTTGCCTATGGTGATTGTGCATTGAGGCCTGCAGAGGCCTATCTCACCTTGGTCCAGGGGCCCACAGATTGGACCTGAGGCCTGCAGAGGCCTATCTCATCTTGGTCCAGGGGCCCAAAGATTGGACGTCCCTTTGCAGTTATTTACATTTACATTTAGTCATTTAGCAGACGCTTTTATCCAAAGCGACCTACAAGGGAGAGAACAATCAAGCTACGAGCAATAGAGACCTAGAGTAACAATACATATTATTTTACATAAGAAATAGAAAAAAAGTGCAGGAATGTAGCTGCTGTAAGTGCAAGTTAAGTACTAGTAGAATGCAAGTTAGGAAGGGAGGTGCTCTCTGAAGAGTTGGGTCTTCAACAGCTTCTTAAAGGTAGAGAGGGACGCCCCTGCTCTTGTAGTGCTAGGCAGGTCGTTCCACCAACGTGGAACTACGAATGAGAAAAGTCTAGATTGCCGTACTTGCACAGACGACAGTGCTAAACGACGCTCATTAGACGAGTGCAGCATCCTGGGGGTAACGTTTGCCCTTACAAGAGCATTTAAGTAGGTGGGAACAGAACCAGCAATCACTCTGTAAGCAAGCATAAGTGACCTGAACTTAATGCAAGCAGCTACAGGCAGCCATATTTCATGAGCACCAGCCAAAATTATCTCAAATATGAATATTATATAAATGTTTGTCCAAAGGCTGTGGCAGCAGTTGTTATCTAATGCAACACGTTCAGCTATGGGGGCACACATGCCTCCCTTGACCAAAACGATCACACTGCCACCCCACCACATGCCTTGGTTCCCAGTCTGTAGGGGGTCTAAAGGGGGGGTTCTCAGGGCTTTGGTGTAAGGATCCATCCTTGCTGGTTATTACTATTATACACTGAGGAAGACCAGCGGGCCATTACTTTCGATAGATGCCTTTCTGCACGCTGGCACGGACTTCGCAGAAAACTCTCAACAGTCAATAAATATTGTTTGTTCTCTTAAGTGAAAAAGTTAGCCATGCTCCCCTGGGCAGATGACACACTTCCACAGGCCATGAGTTAGAGTTTTTAATAACTGTTTGTAATTTAATGACATTCGTTTCCAATAAAAAAAGCATGCAGCACCTCCACACTGAGTCGGAGAGGAAAGAATGCACCATAAAGCTCACTGGTAAATCATCTGTGGTTTGAAGTATTTATTGAATTGATGGAAGAATAGAATGCATGCCCGGAGATCATAACCATACCATTCCTTTCTTGTTATAAGAATCAGAAAAGGAGGTGTTTTTGGGAGTGGGATGATATTGCCAGTTTATTATAACTCAGACATTCTTTCTAGCTAAAGGAGCTGTCATCTCAGACCAAACAAAGGCTCCGTTTACTTCTGTGAAAGAATTTTGGAGAGGAGTCCTCCACGTTGATCGCAAGCCATTTTTCAGAAGCCATACTTGTGTTACAGCAGGAATTCAAGCTTAATGGTTCCCATGTCAAGTGCAGTTCCAAATCTTAATTATATAAATACAAGTGTACTGAGAAGACTTCTGTTTGCAAACCCTGCATACTTGTTAGTTTGCGAGTGCTGTGCATTTGTGACTTCAGAGAAGTAAAGTATGCATTCCACAAAAATCAACCCTACTACATTAAGAAACTTATTTCTACTAATTTACACATTGCCCTGAAGGTTGCAAAGCACCACTCGTCGAACTCTACCCCACAGTGCACCAGGCTGAGTCAGCATTTCTTGCACTAGGTCATAGTGGACTGTGAAGCCCAGGTGCAGTTGGTTGAGTCCCATCTGGATGTCATGACCCATAACCGGCATCCTGTGGGTTGGGCCCTCTACTTGTCAAATGAAGCCTGTTAACTTTACAAGGTAGCATCCCCCCAACACAAATAATAACATTTTCCATGAACCCCAGGCATTTCGGATGATCTACACTCGTTCATATTCTCAACCTCACCCTAATGTCTCTCATTTGATAATAGTGCGATTGTTTTACATGGATCCTTCAGAAAAGTAACTGTGTTTTATGTGAATTATATGCTGGCAGTCATTGCTCATGTTTTAAAGAAGGATCAGGTAGAGAAGTAGAGACTTGGGGAAGGTGGAGGGTAGGGTGGGGTGTGGGGTGTTATATGAGAGTTCCTCGCTGGGAACATGTGTCAGGAAGGTATGCCTGCGGCCTTTTCCCCACTAAGGACGGGGAGGGCTGTGCATGTCACACCTTGTTAAATCCACATAGTCACCAAATTGCGCTAAGCTTTAACACCACACAATAAACCAATTTACAGCATGAAAACCTGACGGCTCCTCACGACCTGCCTTCCCATGCGATCGGGGGGTTGCCAGTGCAAAACCAGAGCGCTTGCCAGAGCTTGGTCTCCATGTGATGAAGGAGGCGTGCGCGATCCGATCCTGTCAATGATGAATCTCATTTGGATTGGGGAGGTCATGCTGGGATAAAACAGAGATAAATCTACAAATCTGGAATTGTGCTTTGACTCGTGCAGGGGCAGCGAGCATTGCTTTACCTTTCCAAACCGGCTGTGAGGTATATAGAGCTATAAATATCCACAGCAGGGATGTTGGGAAGATTCATGTGCCCACAGCCATTTTGCTGGCCGAAATAATACATTTGAAAGATAGAGAAAGAGAGAGAGAGAGACAGAGAGTGAGAGAGAGAGAAAATATCATGTTCTGTTTTTTTTGGAGAGACATAGCCGTATGGCAGCTTACGAGAGAGAGAAGCAGCTTCATGTTTGACTGCAGATTAATCTTTGCATGCGAGGAGCAGGGCCTTATAAGGGATGTTTTTATACGCGTTTCATTCATACGATTCCTGACACCAGGTTTTCACATTTGGCACTCCGAATCGATTAGAGAATAGCGGGGGAAACGGCGAGTCATGTCAGAGCGCGGCCATGCAGACTGTGAATGACGGCGGGCAGCGCAAAGGGAAAGGGAAGGGGAAAGAGGAAAGACATGAACCGAACCAATTGATGTCAAGTGGATGGGGAATATAGAATTGCAGCTGAGTTAACAGAATTGACCTCAACTCTGGCACGAGTCGGAGCAGCAGATGTTTCCGACCGAAGTCTAACCCAATCAGTGTATTGATTTGTACGGAGGTGGTGCCACGGAGCGAGTTAAGGTTTCTCCTCTGTAGACAGGGCGACTCTGAAACTTGTTCCCAGTCCAACAGGCCCGGTAGGCATGACCTTTGTTGATGAGGTTACGATACAAGCGCCAGGACTGTCACTAAAAGAGAGAAAGCATTTTTTCGGAGATTGCCTTTTTTTTGGACCATTCTGGCGGTGAAGAGGGTGCTTTATGAGCTTGGCTGATTCATTATCAATAGATGATACAGAGAGCAGTGACAATGGAAAAAGTTGTGAGCGTCTGCAGAGGGGGGGGGGGGGCACACTGAAAAGATTGGGGTGAACATCTACTCCATGTCTGTGGTCATGCATCTGCCATATTATTTAAGTCAGATAAGACAATAGGGCTCTCTCTTGCTCTTGAAATGGCAACAGAGATAAAACCACAGCTTTTTTTCCCATTCAGTTGACATATACACACTTCTTGAGAAGAGCAATCTGATCATCTGATGAAGTTACTTGTCTATTATGCAACTCTTAGCCCATTATACAACTTAACTCTGCTCTCTTCTGCTAATGCCCCAGCTGTCTCTTCTTGCTTTAAGTGGGTCCAATTATTCACAACACAGAGGATGGCACATGACGGTCCAGTTCTAGAGCCAGCTGAGGTTCATTTGTGAAAAAAAAACATGATAAACTAACACTAATATTATCTAATTCACTCCATGGATTAAACAATCACCACTGTGTTGACAAGTTGTCATGGAAACATTATTATGTTATTGGAAAAGCTGTGCCTAGTTTTGCTTGTTTAACACAAAAGAGAGCTTTTATGCGTGCGTGATGGACCATGTGAGAGTTTAAGATGAGAGTGTGCGTTTTGTGTTTGCTTAATTTATTTGCTTTTTTATGTGATGACTCCTCCGGGCTTCCATAATGGGCATCATAAGATGTGTTTTGGCAAGAAAGCAGAGCCTGCAGTTGCCTTTGGGAGAGACGAGACCCAGTCCAGGCACAAATCTGTCTCTCATAATGGACGTGAGGCACAAATGCCAACAGATAAACCAAAGGCCCCACCCTGCCTCCCGCTCTCCCCAGGGCTGTCCATGTGCTGTGTCAGTCATTATTCAGTTCTGTTCATGGCCATTACTGGTCCTGGATGTGTCCATTCTATGGTGAGCACGTGTCTTCCATGGTCCATGGGGCAAAACAAATCACTGTCGCCCTTTTGTCTTCACTTTCAGAAAAGGTCAAGTTTCAGAGAGAGACATTATAGCCCAGGAACTAATAACAGAAGAACGATATCACCAACTCTGCTGTGCGAAAAATGCAGATAGCAAGCAATAAAAAAAGTCTTGCCATGAGTGTGATTTGAGCAAAAGTGTCACCGAGTGATTGCATGGAGGCTCTTCCTCCCTGGGGCTTGTTTTGGCAGGGCGACACGTGTAGCTGCCTTGTTTTCCGCAGCTGCCTCCTAATCCTCAGGCAACATCCATCAATCTTTCGCTATGATGTCATCTAGGAGAGGACTCCCTCGCTCTCTTTCTCTGTCTCTGTCTCTCTCTCTCTCTCTTTCTCTCTCTCTCTCTCTTTCTCTAATTTTCCATCCCTCTCTCTCTGTCTCACTCTCTCTCTCTGTCTCTCTCTCTCTGTATGTCGTACTCCCTGTCTTGCGCTCTTTCTCTCTCTTCCTCTTTCATGCACCCCACTCTCTCTATCTCCCTCCCTCCCTCTGCCACTCCCTCTGCCACTCTCTCTACCTCTGCCACTCTCTGCGTTGCTCTTTCTTTCCCTCTTTTCCTCTCCTTCACCCTCTCTCTCCCTCCCTCATTCCTTCTCTTTCTTTCTACCTCTCACGAGAATGGCAGAAAGAGAAAGAAACGCATAAACTTGTCATTAAGACTCAGGAGTCCCTTCTTCCAGACGCTTATTTATTTACTTCTCCATCGCAAACCTTTCAAAGCTCACTTATTCATTGAGTGTTTTGGCAAGAAGCTTGGCACAGTTCTCTCTTCTTCTTTTTTCTCATTTGTGAAAGCTTATCATGTCACTGTGTTGATTTGTAAGACTGAACTGAACTCCAGAGAGAGTGAGGGAAAGAGAGAGAGAGAAAGAGAGGAGAGAGAGAGAGACAGAGATGGGGAGAGAGAGAGAGAGTGAGTGAGAGAGAGAGAGAGAGAGAGAGAGAGAAAGAGAGAGAGAGAGAGATCCTAAACCCACTCGGGTCAGCTTGTTTCAGTAGTTAATGAAGATGACAGGGTGTGGCTCCCTCTTGGTGACATCTTTGTTCTGAAGCATGCCAACACTACGTTATTGAATGGTTGATAATCAGATAGATTGGTAATAGATCGAGAGATACAGAGCTGATAGACGTTGTCACAACTGATGAGCACATAATCCTACGCCTCATGCCTGACAATGGACGTTTGACGGAGGATGCTGAGTGAGGTGTTTCATTACAAGACGTTTAAAATCTAGCACCGCTGGGAAAACACGTCAAAAGCTCAGAACGTCGAGGCTTCCGGAATGCAACGTGCGGAGTAGACATGTGCGCAGCTCGCTCCCACAATTACACTTTTCATCTACCTGTTTATGCTAGCCTTTTTTAAGAATATTCTTTTGCAAAAAGTTTTAGAAATAGTGTTGACCATACAGGCAACCTCATAATGTCCAAACCTAAGGGCAAAGTAGATAAAAGCCATCCTGCACTGTCTTCTGCGTCTGCTAGCGCTAGCATCAGCGTGGCAGAGATTAGCTCACTACTGGAGGAACACAGGCTTGCGCTTGCTGCTGACCTCAACACTAAACACCCTGCACACAAAGGTCACTGATCATGGGCCACGAATATCCTCCTTGGAAGACAATGCCACCGACACTGATCACCTGCACCTGCCATGCAACGTGACAACGAGAATCTTAGGACCAAAGTGGCTGACCTTGAGGGTCGTAGCAGACGACAGAACATAAGGATAATCGGCCTACCTGAGAACACAGAAGGCAATCGTCCGTCCACTTTCTTTTCCCAAATGCTCCTGGATGTCTTTGGCGCAAAGGTGCTTGGCTCTCTTCCTGAGCTGGACCGAGCCCATAGAAGCCTTGCTCCAAAACCTGCCCCAGGCGATCGGCCACGACCTGTCATCATACGGTTCCACCGTTTCCAAATCAAGGACCTGGTTATCCGTGAGGCACGTAAAGGAGGCGACCTGCTCTACAATGGCCACAAGATTCGCCTTTATGATGACTACAGCCCGGACCTGTTGAAACAGCGCGCCGAGTTCAAAACCTGCATGTCTGAGCTCTACCAGCGGGGCTACAAGCCTGCTCTTCTTTATCCTGCCAAGCTACGCGTTACCCTGCCTAATGGAGAGAGAGCATGGCTACCTACTGTCGCAGATGCTACCAAATTTGTCCATGGTTTGCAGGTGGATAAACAACACGTAAGGGACTGAACTTTGCATTCGCTATACTTTGCATTCACTGAGCGTAAGTGCCCTTTTTTTTGTGTGTGTATTTGGCGACGTCAACCAGCACAATGCATTTTATTTGTCTCGTTAGCCAAACAGGCTAGCACTAGCTTGAAGTTCCTGCTCTATTAACAACGAGTCTAGCTTTGATTTGCGTAGCTTTCTATGCAGCCGTTATACTGTTTTATGCTAGGTTCGTTGGTTTGGGTTTCTGACAAGGTTTGTGCTTGGCTTGCACGCAATTGCTTAATCTAAGCCTGTTTATACCTGTTGCAACTGTTTTCTGTTTTATTTGTTACATTAGCACAATCAGAAACATGAGTTATTTTTTTTATATATATTTACTTCCATTACTGTGGGAGCAGCGCGTTGACGTTAGGAAGTGTGGAAAATATGCTGATCAGAGAATCAGTGTTCCATGTTGCTGCGTGTCAATGCAGTGGCGGGAATTATGGGGAGGGGAGGTGGGGTGGGGTTTCGGGTTAATGTAATCTCCGTTCGTTTTTATGTGGTTTATGTGTATTTTCTTTTATCCTGCGTGCATGCTGCTGTTAAAACTGTTAAAAAATACCCTGCGTACACCGGGTGGAGCTTTAAGATTTGTTAGTTGGAATGTTAAGGGTATGAACTCCCCTGTCAAACGCAACAAAGTGTTTAACCATCTTACACATTTAAACACTAAAATAGCCTTTTTACAAGAAACTCACCTTCTGCCTTCAGATCACCTTAAACTCCGGAGGGGGTGGGTGGGCCAACTCTTTCACTCCTCTTTTTCAAGTAAAGCCAGGGGGGTTGCAATTCTTATTCACAAATCAGTGCCATTCTCCGTGACCAAAGTAGTGTCTGACACAAATGGGCGCTATGTCATCATCACAGGCAAAATAGGAGGTCATAACCTGATTTTGGCAAATGTGTATGGCCCAAACTGGGACAATGATAATTTTTTCAAAAACGTTTTTTTCTCTCTCTCTGACTTGAACTCACACCAACTCATTCTTGCTGGTGATTTCAATTGCTGTCTTGACCCTTCACTTGATCGATCATCCAATAAGCCCTCTGGTTTATATAAATCATCAAAAGTAATTCAGATGTTTATGGAGCAATATGCAGTTGCAGATGCATGGCGCTTTCTCAACCCTAGTACTAAACAGTTTTCTTTCTTTTCTCCTGTCCATGGCACATTCTCCCGTATTGATTACTTTCTCATTGATAGCAAACTCCTACCATCTGTCAGTTCATGTTCCTACAATCCCATTGTGATATCTGACCATGCAACAGTGGTTGTGGACATCTCTCTTCCTGGTAGATCTGTGAAACGCTCCCCCTGGCGCTTTAATTCTTTATTGCTTTCTGACCCAAACTTTGTTTTGACTATTAAGAACCGCATTGATCTTTTTATCTCTACTAATGTTAACCCAGATACATCGGCAGCATCCATCTGGGAGGCATGCAAAGCTTACCTGAGAGGAGAGATAATATCTTACTCAGCTTATCAGAAAAATATCAACTCAGAGAAAAGTGCTAGCCTTGCTAGAGATATATCAGAACTTCAGTCTAAATGTGTGGACTCACCCAATGCAGATCTTTCAAAAGAATTACTTATGAAAAAGGCTGAATTTGATCTCCTGGCTTCCAACAAAGCTGCAGAGTCACTGTTAAAATCGCGTCATAAATATTATGAGTTTGGAGATAAACCTAGTAAACTGCTTGCACACCAACTCCGACAAGCATCTTCATCACAACATATAACTCAGATCAGTTCTACTGATGGGACAACTATTGACCCACAGGTAATTAACAACCATTTCAGAGACTTCTATGCCAAATTATACACCTCTGAATGCGTGGCTGATGAGGAAAAATATGACGGCTTTTTTAACTCTTTAGAGATTCCCTCAATTGACAGCGCAACATCATCTAGACTGGATGAACCCTTTTCGATTGGTGAACTCAGTAGTGCTTTAATGCTGATGCAGAGTGGTAAAATTTGTGGGCCAGACGGCCTGCCGGCAGAGTTTCATAAAACATTCTCAGATCAATTAGCTCCAATTTGAGCATGTTCAATGAATCTATGCAAAATGGCAATCTTCCCCCCACGTTAAGACAGGCCACTATTTCTCTCCTTTTAAAAAAGGACAAAGACCCACTTTTTTGTGGTAACTACCGCCCCATCTCTCTGCTATGTGCAGATGTCAAACTCTTGGCCAAAATGTTGGCTAGGCGTTTGGAGACTGTACTACCAACTATTGTAGGTACTGACCAAACAGGGTTTGTTAAAGACCGACATTCTTTTCATAATGTTAGACGTTTATTTGATATTGTTTATGCACCGACACCCTCCGACACCCCTGAGGTGGTTATCTCCATGGATGCAGAGAAGGCATTTGACCGTGTAGAATGGCCCTATCTGTTCTATTTGTTAAAACGTTTTGGCTTTGGTAATACCTTCATATCATGGATTAGGCTTTTGTATACGTCCCCCCAAGCTTGTGTTCGTACAAACAATGATTATTCTGACTACTTCCCCCTCAAGCGTGGGACCCGTCAGGGGTGTCCACTCTCTCCACTCTTGTTCGCCATTGCCATTGAACCATTGGCGGTGGCCCTAAGGTCAAGTCAGATACCAGGTATTATGAGGGGTGGCGTCGAACATAAAGTGTCCCTGTATGCAGATGACCTCTTACTCTTTGTTTCTGACTTAGACAGAGCTTTCCCTCTTGTCTTAAGGAGGAGGAGTTTGGTCAAATTTCAGGCTACAAACTAAATTTCCAAAAAAGTGAACTAATGCCGATCAATGCTGCAGCCATGGCATATCCATTGTCTGACCTACCTTTCAAAACATCTCTTGAACATTTTAAGTACCTAGGTGTTTGTATAACCAAAAAATACTCAAATTTAATTTCTCCCCTCTTCTGGCAAGACTGACTCAGGATCTTCAGCGGTGGTCTCTTTTGCCTCTCTCTCTCGCAGGGCGGATAAACTGTGTTAAAATGAATGTGCTCCCGAAATTTCTATATCTCTTCCAATGTATACCCATTTTCCTTACTAAACGTTTCTTTCACTCACTTGACCACACAATCTCCCAATTTTTATGGAACAAGAAGCCCCTTAGAATTAAAAAAGACACTTTACAAAAACCTAAGGAGTTGGGTGGTCTAGCCCTCCCCAACTTCTTACTCTATTACTGGGCAACAAACATTAGAGCCTTGTTACACTGCTGTTGCACGAATGACCAACCCCCACCCTGGTTACAGGTTGAGGAGGCCTCATGTGGTTCATCTTCTCTGATGTCCCTCCTGTGCTTCCCCACAACTATTTCATCATATGTGCATTCAGACAGTGTTGTTGTGAAGAACTGTCTTAAAATCTGGTCACAATTTAAACAACAATTTACATTGCAATCTATACCTGGTCTGGCTCCTGTTTACTCTAATCCCCTGTTCACTCCATCCATTATTGATAATGCTTTTTTAATCTGGAGAGACAAAGGAATTATATCCTTTAACCATCTTTACATTGATGGTAAATTTGCTTCTTTTGGTCAGTTAGCACAGGCTTATAACTTGCCCTCAACCCACTTTTTCAGGTATTTGCAGATAAGAGATTTTGTACGTAACCGTTTTCCCAATTTTCCCACCATACCATCTCCCACGCTTATAGACACCATCCTCAAAATTAACCCTTACCGGAAAGGTACCATATCAAGGATTTACTACACTCTTCTTGCGCACCAATCCTCATCCTCAGACGCCCTGCGTACTGCATGGTCGGCTGATCTTAATATAGAGATAGAACCTGCGGTATGGGAGCATGCTTTGAAATGGGTCCACTCATCCTCTGTCTGTGCCCGGCATGGAGTCTTACAATGTAAAGTAGTGCACAGGGTCCATTGGTCTAAGAGTAAACTGGCTCGTATATTCCCAGGTGTAGACTCACGCTGTGATCGGTGCCATTTAGGACCGGCCAGTCTTGGCCACATGTTCTGGGCTTGTCCTGTACTTGCGCCGTTTTGGAAGGGTGTCTTTGACACTCTTTCAGCTGTCACTTCTACCAATATCTGTCCCTCACCATTAGTTGCCCTGTTTGGTGTCCTACCTTCTGGGAACTCACTACCATCTTACTTCTGTGAACTTGTGGCCTTTCTCTCACTTTTAGCGAGGCGTGTTATCTTGCTACATTGGAAGAACCCCCAGCCCCCCTCCCACTCTCAATGGCTTAGAGATGCCCTTCATTTTATGACACTAGAAAAAATGAAGTACTCTTTGCGAGGCACCTCTTCTAAGTTCTGTAAGGTCTGGGAACCCTTCTTAGATCACCTCAGGTCTATCCAACTAGATATCGCCACCATCGATTGATTCACCCCAACAACGCACCAGTGCCCGGTTTTAACTAGCCTATTGGTAGCACATATTAGCAGCATGCAGCAGTACTATTTTTATTATTATTATGTATGTATATGTATGTATATTTTTTTGTATTATTAGTTATTGTTATGTATGTATGTATGTTTTTGTCTCCTTATTTATAGTCTTTACTTTGCTCAATTAATGCAAGTGGATGTGCGTGTGTGTGTGTGTGTGAGTGAGAGAGTTGAAGGTCAGAGAAGGTGGGATGGTAAGAATGAGTATAAGCATATTTTTCTACAATATTATCTGCCACTGCAAGCGTTTAACAGCCAGTTATTGTTGGTGTTGTGTTTTTTGTTTGCTTTTATAATTTTTTTTTCTGTCTGTGTCTCAAATTGCTTTAGTTGTATATTTGTTTTGGGAAGGGGGGAGAGGGGTGGGGGGCTGTAATGTGTATCCTCACCATTTGGCTGTCTGATGTGTTATCCTCTCACTTATCTGTGAGGACTATTGTACATTTAAGTCTTGTTTTGAAATGTCTACAAATAAATCAAATATATAAAAAAAAAAAGCTCAGAACGCCGAAGCAGAGAATGAGAGCTCAGCCATCAGAATGAACACAAGCACACACACAGACATACACATCTACACACACATATACACACACAAACATACACATCTGCACACATCAACACACGCACACATACAAACATATACATCTACACACACATATACACACACGAACATACACATATACACACATCAACACACGCGCACACACAAACACTTGTATTCAAACATATACACACATAAACACATATACACATGTAGATGTACACACACACAAATACACATACAAGCACACAGACTTCAAAACAGCATTATGGATGTTGATTTCATTTTCTTTCTTTTTTTAACTTTCAAACTCCATCCACATCTGGGAGAAAACACACACATGCTGCCTTGCGCTGCTTGCCTGCCTCTGACAGGCGCATCTGGGCCAAGGAGTCCATCCCATATTTCTTTTCATTAGCTAGGTTGGCTAATATGTGAGTGTCTCAATCTTTGCACAGTGGTGGTGGTTGGGGGAGGGGTGTTCATTATCAACCACTGCCATAACAATTGTCACCCCCCCCCCCCCCCCACACACACACACACACACACACACACACACACACACCACACACACAGATATACCCTGTCCTTTTTCTCTCCCACACACACACACACACACACACACACACACACACACACACACACACACACTGGTGAGTGGTTGATTGCTTCTTGGGGCCTGCCTCTGTGCTTGTAGGTCTGTAGGACCCCCTCATGCGTAATGTTTATGTTAAGAAAACGCCAGCTGGCATGGGTTAGGAGTGGAGACTGCAGCAAGTGCACACACACACACACACACACATCCCCATATGCACACACACACACACACACACACACACACACACACACACACACACATATCCCCATATGCACACACACACACACACACACACACACACACACACACACACACACACACACACACATATCCCCATATGCACACACACACACACACACACACACACACACACACACACACACATATCCCCATATGCACACACACACACACACACATCCCCATATGCACACACACACACATCCCCATATGCACACACACACACACACACACACATCCCCATATGCACACACACACACACACACACACACACACACACACACACACACACACACACCATATGCACACACACACCATATGCACACACACACATGCAAAGAAAGAGAAACCCTTTAGTGCTGAGAGAGATGTGGTATGAGTATGGGTGGGGCATTCTGCGTGTGACGTATGCGTGTGTGTGAGTGCGTGTGTGTGTGTGTGTGTGTGCATGTGCGTGTGTGTGTGCGTGCGTGTGTGCGTGTGTGTGTGTGTGTGTGCGTCTTTGCGTGTGCGTGTGTGTCGGGCTGCGTGTGTGTGTGTGTATTAAGGCCAAGAGGGAGGGGGTAGTAGCTCTGTCAAAAGTTTGATGGATGAGAGGATTTTTTTTCTTCTCCTTCGGGTTAGGGGGCAAGCAAAATGCCAGAATCCAAACCAAACCACCCGTCAGATGGCCAACTGGAATTACGCAAGACCACCACACACGGCCGGGCAGGGGGCCAGCGCCTTGACAACAGCCTCCTAACACCACCACAGAGACAGGGGGTTGGGTGGTGTGTGTGTGTGTGGGGGGGGGGGGGGGGGGGGTGATGGATAATGTATGAGGCTGCATTTCACTGTACTGGTTTTCAGGACCACAAGTTCCTGATAAAGAAAAGAAAGGTCTGTAAATGATGTTTCATGTTCATGATTTGAGTTCAAGCTTTTTGGGTTGTGTCATGGTTGTATGTGGGTGTCCTGTTTGGTGTGCCTCGGGGGCTTCTGAAATAAGAATGTTTTACAAGTTTTACCTCAAATACGGACTGTAGCTCATAATCTTAAAAAAAAATTAGAGATCTGCCAAGTAAATGAATCGGACTGGTTAAAATGAATATATTTAACACATGTTAGAAAGGATTTATCTTCCAGTGCTTTGGGCTTGGTGTCTAGGTAGATGTTCTCTCCATTTTGATTTGCACATCAATAAGAAACACTAAAACTGAGCGATTGTGAGCTCCTGTCTTGGTTATTTCACTAGAGAATCCAGAAAAGGAAGCGGCTTTTCCTGCAACACTCCACAGTGTTCCAGTCTGACATCTCACAGGACGGCTCGGAATGATGGAGAGCCACTTTCCACAGAACCTGAAAAGTGTGTGAGGAAAAAGCCGGATGTGTGTGTGTGTGTGTGTGTGTTTTAATTTTTTTTAAGGGAAAGTCTGGGATGATTCTGGCTACCTTTAGGACATTGACATCAACACACTGACCTTCACACTGACAGGGATCAGACACCTGGGCACTCTGTTACATCAGCAGTGCGTAAGCACAATAGCTCATACACCCACGAGGTTAAGGGGCTTTGTTTTGAAATATATCACCAAATAAGCCAGGACACTTGGGGTCAGTGTGTACGTGTGAGGACACAGGGGGAAAAATAACAATCTTCTCTCTATCTTGCTCTCTCTCTCTCTCTCTCTCTCTGTCTCTCTCTCTCTATCTTACTCTCTCTCTCTCTCTGGATGAGAGTAGAACACACGCTGGTCATTTCAACTGCTCTTAACGCTCGACCCGATTTCAAAGCATGTCCTCCCTATTGTTATGATACCCTCGGTTTTGCAACTGGCTCCGTAGAATGTTCCATGGGGAAGCAAGGCCATCTTCCCGAGGCCAAAAATATCAGCTTTAATGCACTTAGCAAACTGTAGTGGAGAAGAAACATGTGGGTGTTTTTTGAGGTTAGAGTCTGTGTTTCCTGGATGGTAAGTCTAGCAAGACGGTCTTTGTTCTTTGCGTGACGCGGAAAAGATATCAGGTCACTTTTTATCCTCGAAACAGACCAGTTGAGTCTCAGTTGGTCTCTCCATGTTGCATGTTGTACAAATGCAGGTATAAGAAAATAGTTTTCATTGTAATTTATTTTCTCTCTTTCTTTCTTTCTTTCCTTTATTTACCTTCTTTCTTTCTTCCTTCCTTCCCTCTGCACTGTCTTTCTTCCTTCAACTGCCGGGAAGGTGTCTCCTGTTTTAAGGACACAGGACATCCCCAGTGTCCGGTGAGAGAGGGAAAAGTCTGTTAACCCTGATATATGAGTCACCCTTCCTCTGCCACAGAGGGACCCCACCAATGACCCCACCCCACCCCCCACCTCACATCTGTTGCCGTGGCACATGAGTTTGTGGGGGGGGGGGGGGGGTCACATCACCTGAGGGGCTTCCAGTGGAAAGCTGGCCAGGCTTCCAACATAATCATCACCTCTCCACCCCCTCTCCATCATCGACCTAATGGTTTTCTCTATCAACAGTTTGATTTATCTTCAACGAGGACATATGACAGACCAGAGGGGAAGGTTTAACAACCTCCCTTAAAGTTTGCAAACACTGTCGTAACAGTTGTTCTTTCTGTCTTTCTTTCTTTCTTCTCCGCTCTCTCTCTGTCTTTTGTATTCTGAGCATATCTATCGGGGCTGATAACAGCTGGATTGTGAGGGCTTTCTGCTTGAACTCTGTGTGTTTGGGGAGTTCCCAGGGGGTCGCTGAAAGGAGACGACGGCCCGTGTTTATGTCTTTTGGAGGCGAGCGGTTACGGCTCTCCCCATAATTACGTGGCTGTAACGGGGCCGAGGGCTGAGCCGTAAAGGCCTCGCCAGCGAAGGAGCGGCACGTGCGTTACAAAACAAGAGAGAGCAAGAAAGAGAGAGCAAGAAAGAAATCGCTCACCCAGGCTTGATTTACGCAGAGAGAAGGATGGAGAGTAGCAGGAGAGCAACTCAAACTGATATTAAGACAAGATGGCCTGTGGGGGGGGGGGGGGGGTTGAAGTGAGTGAAAAAGGTCTTTAGGGCTGAGGACTTTGGGGTGATGGATTTCTCTCAGGCAGTTAACCGTCTGTAAAATGTACAAGGCGTGCAGTTTAGAGTAAGAGGAGGTGGGCGCCAGGGAAGTGGAGTGGAGTGGAGTGGAGTGGAGTTGAGTCTACCTCTTCTCTTCATGCCAGAGTTATCAAATATTAGGCAACATGTCTGGACTCGGCAGTAACAGAGGGCTTGTATAAAAGTAGTTTTTTTTCCCTTTAGAGTTGTGTTTTGTTGTTGTACGGAGCCGTTCACCGGTCACACACATGCAAAGGTTTCGGCGTGGCCCGCGGTTTGTGCCATTTTCCATGCAAGGTTCTCTCTCTCTCTCTCTCTCTCTCTGTCTGCTCTTTCCCAGAGTGGAATATCTGATCTCTGATCAATCTTGATACCTCTTGATACCCTCTTTCTCACATGACGTTTGGGGGAGTTTTCCAATGTTTTGGCTGTTGGGATCTTTTGACAATGAATCCGGCCAGCAGGCGCGTGCCTCGTGCCTTGGGTGTGAGTTATGTGCATTTCTACCATGTACAAAATGAACCCCCACCCTCTTTCTCCCCCATCCTCGTTAGTCCGGGGGCCAAACGCAAAACCCTTATATGAGGTGGGAAAGTGCAGGCTTTTGATTTGTTGCCTTTTAAACTGTCAGGCGGATGCTGAAGTCACCCGTTCCAGATTTTCTAACTTCACCGTCTTGCTATTTAAATTCATAAACACACCACTGCTCCGGTTACCTCAGCCCAGAGTTGTTCCACACCCAAAAGCCCATAAGGCCATTCTCTGGAGACAACCCAATGACGTACATCACGGGCAGTTCCCAGATCGCGGCCACCTTCTGGGATGGGATGGGTTCCGGCCCCGTTCTGGCGCGGGCCCGGGCCAGAACGGGGCCGGAGGCCAGATGTGTTCCGCCGTCAGAGGTTCTGGAGGGTCCTCCCTGTCTCCCTCTTCGCATGTTGCGCTCGCAGCCCCACCTGCTTGATAAAGTGTGGAGTGTAAACGTGCACCGCAGTAAATAGTGCCATCACCATCCCCAGGGTGTCGAGTCATTAAATAGTGCCATCACCATCCTTTCGGTGTCGAGTCATTAAATAGTGCCATCACCATCCTCTCGGTGTCGAGTCATTAAATAGTGCCATCACCATCCTCTCGGTGTCGAGTCATTAAATAGTGCCATCACCCTCCTCTCGGTGTCGAGTCATTAAATAGTGCCATCACCATCCTCTCGGTGTCGAGTCATTAAATAGTGCCATCACCATCCTCTCGGTGTCGAGTCATTAAATAGTGCCATCACCATCCCCAGGGTGTCGAGTCATTAAATAGTGCCATCCATCCTCTCGGTGTCGAGTCATTAAATAGTGCCATCACCATCCTCTCGGTGTCGAGTCATATTTTTCTAGGTGTTCACGGATCACACATCAACAGCCTATGATTTAGAGTTTCACGTGTCTGGTTTATAGTAATATTGATAAGAATCTCGATTTTTCAAGCAACTTGTTTAACATATATCAAATACTTCACTGCAGGTAATTATAACTGATATCCTGTAATGCAGATAATGAGATACAATGGTGTAAAAGGAAATCAAATGGAGAAACACCTGGAACATCAAATGGACTTTATCTAGAAAGAAGTCAAAATAACCCAGTCATTGTAGAATTCTTGGAAACTGAAATCTTGATTTTGTGTATGGCTTATTACACAGCTGAACTCATCCAGCAACTTAGAGTATATCAATTAACAGGCCTAAAGGATAATATCAACACAGAAGACCCATCCGTGGTTTGACTATAAACACACTCCTTAAGATCAATTGATACATTAAACTGCCAAAAGCACAAAGGGCAAGAATTTAGTTTCCCCAGGAACTGCACCTACAGATAAGTAAAGTCCTCACCTGTACTGTGTCTTGCCTTGATTAAAACCCTGTGCTAAAGGAACTCGTGTAAATCAAAGAGTCTGTTTCAGGGTCACGCTGCCTCTAATGCCTGCCCAACGGAGGGAGCACTTTGGCAGGACCAGGACGGCCCTCAGCTCAGCTTGCCTAATGACAGTGACAGTGCTCCTTTTGTAGTCGCACCAAAGTAGGCCTAATCTGATCTGGACCAGGTGTGCCCACCCTCCATCCCCCTCCACAGCCCAGTCCAATCCCACTGTTCCCATGACCCCCCCCCCCCCCTGCGCGCCCCCGCCTCCCCCCGGCTGGCTGGGACACTGGTACTCAGTGCCTGGCACTGCCCGCCTTCCCTTCAGACTGGCACACCCAGCAGCACCAGGCATGATACCATGTCCAGTCTGGCATGGCCATGCCCCCCACCCTCCCCCTCCCACCCCACACACACTTTCTTAACACCTTAACGAGTCCTGAGAAAGTGCATAACGAGTCAGGGGTTTTGTTCCACGCAGTGCACCCCTGGAGTTGGATCGCTGTGGGGGCGATTTTATGAGATCGGGAAGGTCTGGGGCCTTCGGGGGGGGGTGGGAGAGAGAGAGGCTGAGCAGGGGAGACCTTGTGTTTTTAGTTGTCACGGCTTCAGCTGTGCCTGCTGTGGACCTTGGGTTGGGTCGAGGGTGTGTGTGTGTGCGGTGTGTGGTGTGTGTGCAGTGTGTGTGGGCGGTGTGCATGCAGTGTGCACACTGTGTGCGTGTTTGTGTGTGTGTGTGTGTGTGTGTGTGTGTGTGTGTGTGTGTGTGTGTGTGTGTGTGTGGAGGGGAGGGTGTGTGCATGAAGATCTGAGGACAGGCAGGACATGCTGACAGGAGCTGAACTGACGTGTTTCAGACTTTATCGCTAACATCAGGGGCAGACACACATACACATGCAGTCCCACCTACATGCACACACTCACACACACACACTCACACATACATTCACACACACTCACACATACATACATTCACTCACACTCACACATACATTCACTCACACATACATTCACACACACACATGCCCACACTCACACATACATTCACACACACATACATTCACACAGACACACACTCACACATACATTCACACACACATACATTCACACACACTCACACATACATTCACACACACACATGCACACACTCACACATACATCCACACACACACAGGGGCGGAGATCCCATTTCATTGTAGGGGGGGACAATACATGGTCAAATTTCAGAGAGTAATTCCGGGGGGGGGGGGGGGGGGGGCATGAAAAAATTGCTTTCAC
Source organism: Clupea harengus (assembly GCF_900700415.2). Classification (NCBI taxonomy): domain Eukaryota; kingdom Metazoa; phylum Chordata; class Actinopteri; order Clupeiformes; family Clupeidae; genus Clupea; species Clupea harengus. The sequence goes on along the minus strand of NC_045172.1, from coordinate 4,815,119 downwards.
GAGAGCTAGCATAAACTGCTAAATACCGAATTCTCTTATCACATTTACAAACAGAAATTCAAAGTTATTTTAGAATTCTTTATTTATTTACAGACAAATAATGTCTAAAGTTCAAGAGAACTTGATGCTCAAAATAAGTTATAAAATAGCTCACGGACACTTTGACAGGGAATCGAACTAGTAACCTCCTGATTATAATACGACTTCTCTACCCCCTGTACCACTGCCACCCCATGTTGCAATACCAGCATAGTTAATGGACCGCACGGAAAGACATGACACGTCCCCCCCGTCCCCCCCGGGATCTCCGCCTATGCACACACATACATTCACACACACTCACACATACATTCACACACACACACACATGCACACACTCACACATACATTCACACACACATACATGCACACATTCACACATACATTCACACACACGCACACATACATTCACACACACGCACACATACATTCACACACTCGCATATGAACACTAACTCACTCAGTCACACACACACACACACACAGCCCCATTAAACACTGCTAAAGGAAAACCAGAAGGTCCTGGCCAAGGCAGGAAGTGCTCACTGTTCGCACTTCCTGCTTCTCTGAGGTCAGCGGATCTCGGAATATCTCTGTAGGGCCACTCTCCTCCCGAGGATAAGCAAACAACCGCAAGCACACACATACATACACACACACAGACACACCTACACACACACAGACACACACACACACAGACACACACACACACACACACCACCAGTACTGGCACCACGGCGACCGCCAGCAGGACCAGCAGCATTTACCGAAATCACTTTCTGTTTAATTTGGTTTTCTCCCGAGGTTTCGATGTCGTAAAAACTGCCAGGTTGTAATGTGATGTGCTGTTCCTCTCCCACTATTGGAATCACTATACAGGCCTGTGCACAAACTGAGAAAGAAAGAAAGAAAGAAAGAAAGAAAGGAAGAAAGAAAGAAATGTATGAATGAATGAATGTGAAAGAAAGAGAGAAAGAAAAGAAAGGTGAGACAGAGAGGGGAAGGAAATGAAAGAGGGCGTGAAAGATGACAAAGAGACAAGAAGAGAGAAGTCTGGAGGGGTGCATTGCAGGACGTGATCTTTGACGAATCACCCCGATCCCAGCTGGTGTTCAGTGGGCAGCTTATTGAGGATGTGATTTGGTCCAGGTGCTCGGGAAGATCTGAAATCACAGATTGCCTTTTTAGACCATTATTGTGGAAGAGAATGCTTTCTAAGCTTGCCTAAGTCCTTATCCATAGATAAAACAAAGGCAGTGATGATAGAAAACTGGTGTGTGTGTGTGTGTGTGTGTGTGTGTCTGTGTGTGTGTGTGTGTGTTAGCCTGAAGGTGTGTATGTGTGTGTTTGGTGCACGTTGCAGCCAGAGTGGAGGATAATGAGAAAAGTTCACCCGAAGTGCAAACTCTTACATTGAAACTTCAGAGAAAATACAGACTGCTCCGTGAACTTGTGTCCAAGATAAGCTCAAAGACGACGGTTCAAAAGTTTATCCCCCATAATTCCTTAGAACCACGGTTCCTTTTCTCCCTTGCCACACAATTCTATGGGCATTTAGCAGTGCAAAATTCACAACGAGCTATTAATTATCCCTAATATCATTGGCCTTCAATCAACTGAGCCCCTTGTTAATGTGGTTAATTAGAAACACTTCTTACTAGAAACACAGCAATGTGAAATTCTATGTAAGCACACACACACACACACACACACACACACACACACACACACACACACACACACTCACTCACTCACACACACACTCTCACTTATCAGGATATCATCAAATTACATGTATACAGAGGCTCTGGGGAAGAGGACAAGGACAACGCAGCATAGCATGTCCAAATATAACACAATTCAAGTCATGTCTGGATGCATGTGAGCCATATTTCCCACTGTGAAGCAGCAGGGATGATGCGCTCACTCAGCACACTGGATAAGGATCTGTCCTCTCGAGTGGAAAGAGCCCCCTATTTTCTGGCCACCGCCTGCCTCTCGAGTTACCACTCGAAGAGTGTTTATTTGTTGACTCGCGTCGTTTTCACTCTCTCTCTCTCTCCTCCCCTCTCTCTCTCCTTCCCTTTTCCATCTCTCCCTCTCTCCCTTCTTTTCACTTCTTGTCTATGTCACTCTTTGGAGTTAAGGTGTCTGGCAAGGTCACACTCTCATGAAGAAATGGAATTGAGAACATGACACTCACACACACACTGTTCCTCGCACAGAATTGCATACATGACACTGGAACAGTGGCCTCATTAATTATCATTTACTTAATGCTTTATGGTAAAGCCTTCCTTCAGTTCTATTGCAGTCTATGTCAAGCTTTCTGAGGGCATTTGAAGTCAGCTGACCCTGACATGTGGAGTCAATACATAATCTGTTATCAGAATAATATATTGCTTGAATGTAAAGCCATGTTATGTCCTCTCTCTCTCTCTCTCTCTCTCTCTCTCTCTCTCTCTCTCTCTCTCTCTCTCTCATGGCAGAAAGCAATACACACCTCTTCAGAGAGTAACTTTAATCAAACTAAAGAACACACAAATGGCTGTAATAATGAAATGAAAATTGCTGAGAGAAGGAATCAGAACAAAACCACAAAAACACACTCAAATGAGTCTTGAGCACTACAACATGACAGACAGGGCCTGATATATGGCACAATCTCCAGTCTCCTAACCCTAACCGTGCTCTGGGTCTCTGGTGTGAGCTGTGGTGAAGTTGGAGGTGAGCGGGCACCAAGGCCTAGAGTGCCAGCTCTCGCAGGATGGGGCTGACAGAAGAGAAGCATGGGAACGAGGCATACTGTGGGCGGCAGCGGCGTGTCGCTGGGAAGAGGCGTGCAGCCGCAGGGCACTGGCGTGTCTGGGGGGATGCGCGCGCGCGCGTGCGTGCGTGCGTGCGTGCGTGTGTGTGTGTGTGTGGCGACGGCGCTGGCGCTCTCCATCCTCGGTGGGTGCGGGCGTCTTGGGAAGCCGCCCAAGCCAAGGAATAAGATCTCCGGTGAGACGCATATGTCTTACATTTAGCTGGAAAGAGAAGACAAAAAAAATCTGACATGGATTGTAGTCTGTGCCACGCTGAGAAATCCTCTGATGCTTAGGGAGTTGTGACATTCTTTGATACAGTGGGTGCAATATAGATGCATGTAATGGAGATACAGAAAAGGAAGAACAGAGTGAGAACAAAAGGAAAGATATACATAAGGAAAGGGGGATAGATGGAGAGAAAGAGAGCGAGAGAGCAAGGATGGAGGGAAAAAAAAGTAACGCTCTTGTAAGAACCTGTGAACTCCAGCGGGTCACACCAGGTCATGTTGACACTGCAGTGAAACACAGTGAATACCATAACAAATATAAAGACCGCTTTTATACGCATTCTTCCTCCTGACACATAAAAAGAGACCAAAAACATATGATTTTGTCAGAGCAACATCTGACACCCAGTGAACAGCCAAATAGAGCCAAATTAGAGGTTGCTGTTTTATGAGATATCTCATTGACATGTTCATCGCATTGATTGTGGGTCTCCTGCTTCTGTAAATTGACGCCCTTTCTAAACAGAAAGAGTACACATTTTTGTGTTTATATAACACTGTTCATGCTCTAATGTTATATTAATGCCAATCCCCCTCACCCACCCATTACTCACATGCTATAGCCATCCGAAACAAACCAGTTAAATAGTCAATAAAATGTATTTAGCATAACAACATTTTGATGCTGCCTTTTCGTTTTTTAACTGGGAAGTGAAGGTTTAGTTTAGTGCCCTAAATTTCTTTCTCCACCCCCCACTCCCCCTACTCAGCTCCTAAACAAACCTCATCCATGTTGTCTGAAATTCCCCAGACTTTATTGTTGGTCTGTCTCCTGGGGTTAGCGGGGAGCGACTGGCATTGATAGCCGGCCTCCCCTGAGAGCACTGTTTTCTCACGCACCGAAGCCAACATCAGTTAGGGAGTTAACGTTTCAGACGTGTAGGACCATCGCCCCGCTCGCTCGCTGCATGTGCTGAACTTGGTCGCTTTAATTGAGAAAAGGAAGGTGAGCTGCTTGACCCAGTTAGAAAAACAGGCGAAATTTTTGCCATAAATCTCTCCTGCTTGTCTGGGAGGCTTATAAATATATTTGTGTGTATGTCACTGGGGCGGCGGGAAAAAAGTGTGAAACATTTTCTGCTGAGATTATCAGTCATTGCGCTTCGGCTAATTGGTCCTCCTGCTGCTAAGAGGTCATTATGACATCAGCGCTGATGAGGCGCAGCTCTGCCGGATTGGGGCCGGATCGGGGCCGCATGCGGTTTCTCTCTGTGGAGCTCGGTGTGACACTTGACACTGAACAGGCATCTTTTTCGCCCATGGACTCAGCAGAGTTGCACAGTCAGACAGAGACAGATATATGGCTTTTGGTCATGTCAAGTATATGTTTTCCACATGGCCTGGGCTATTGATAATGTCATATCATGGAGAAATATGTAACCCGCACATCCTGTTGTAGTAATGCCTAGAATTAGTATGAAACAGATGATGTTTATTTGCACTTTTTTAGTTGCGTTCAGTCCAAACCACAGAGCAACTGATTCTCGGAAAAACCTCCTCAATCACCCTATCACTCAACACACACAATACTGATGCCAGGGAGGGGGGGGGAGCCAAATCACTGGTTTGATGTTTGACTATGTACTTAAAGAATGTGTGTGTGTGTCTGTGTGTGTGTGTGCATGTGTGTGAGTGTGTGTGTGTGTGTGTGTGTGTGTGTGTGTGTCAGAGAGAGGGAGAATAACTGATTTGACGTTTTGAGAAGATATGAAATACTGTGCAATATTTCTGCGTAAGCAAATTTAATGTCAGTCAAAACCCTGAATCCAAAATCAAAGCCCGATTTCCCTGCTGGATGACAAAGTATGATTGAGTGCAACAACATCATCGTCGCTTTCTGTTTTATTTCAGTGAATGTGAGGACATTTAAATCTCTGGTGGGTTGAAGTTTCAGACCAGACCGATTGTGCATTTACTGGGGAACTACGAAAATTTCCCTGTAAAGCAATTTTGCGGTGGAAATATTTTCCGGTTGAATTGCTATGATTATTAAACTGCCAACAACAATAACAATAACAACAACATAATAACGCACAAGCATGAGAAGCATGATTAGTTGTTTTTTCCAATTTTGTATTTTATTACAAAACAACAATGCTATGAACACTAAACTGTAGCCTCGCCTTTTTTACTGTCTAATGTTGACTGACTGGGACCCTCTCGCCTCTATGTAAGCAGTACGTCACCTACAGTGTCTGGTTTTCATGGAAGGCTCAAATGATAAATAAAAAATCCCAACATCTTTTAATGAGTTCTCTCCAACATTATCTCCACATTGTTCTATCTTATATGACCATCAGGGGAGATGTCACAACTGTGTATATTCTCCACGAATGAGGTCAATCAAAAGGGAGGGAGACGGAGGAGGAGGAGGAGGAGGAGGAGGAGGAGGAGGAGAAGCCAGGGTCTTGAGCTTACTCACCAGGCCACAGCAGGAGATCCTTGCGGTCTGCTCCATGGGCCTGCAATGGAAATGCCAGAAATGAGGCAACAGGAGAGGAGCTGGGTGTTTGGGGTGTCACAGAGGCCAGAGGGGATAGAGATGGAAGACATTTTGTCACTTCTGCACTCCTGCAGAAACATGCTAGTGTCTGACGCCAGCACCTATAAGTGATATATCAGCCTAAGTGAGTAAACCTCACTCCTGGAAGCCTTATGGGACTTTCTCGCCAACTAACATTAGCAGCCATTGCTTCTAGCCTTCTCCATAAAGTATCTGCATTTCAGGCCAAATGATACAGGTTTCGAGCCCAGCACTGGACTGTGATCACAACAAAGGGTCAAGACTTGAAGAAAATTAAGGAGTTGAGATACTAAGAGTGTGTTTCCAAATTAAGGGTCCATCAACAGTCGGTCATGCTTGAACTCTTGGTCATGCCCTCGGGCGAGTTTTCATAAACTGTTTAAACATGTAATGAGGACTTGAAAAATTGTGAAAATGTCTGCTGGGGAGGTTACCAATCATCCAGATAAATGATTGTGCTCTATCTAGATTGCGTTCCCTTGGGGCCTCATCAGTCAGTTTAGTGTTCTGCATTTGTACTCTGCAGCTCTAGATGTCAAAGCACACAGAATATTACCAATTGATAAAGAGTAATTTGTTTATATTATATATATATATATATATATATATATATATATATATATATATATATATATATAAAACATTCATTCATTGTTAAGTGAGCAATATCTGTAAAGTGTTTCAGAGCCAAAGAATGACAGCCCTACACCATGGCTTTATGTCAACTTTATGGAATGCCTGAATGTGAGCTTCCCAAAAATCCCAACAAGGTTGTTCTTGGAATTAGTTTGTCCAGTACGGCATAAGAATAGAACAGAGATCCCTTTAAGAACCAGCCTTCTTCTGGTGATAAAATGACACGAGCATCGAGTACAGAGAGCTGGCCTGAGATGAAATAGGCTGGTCACTCAGGGAGATGCTCAGGGGAGTTTCACTGGCGCTGCCAGAGAGAGACATGCATGGCAGCGAGACTGGGAGAGTGCCCATGCAAACAGAACATCCAGGGGGAAAAAGTGGATCTTGGCCTTAAAAGAAGCTAACTTGGCCTGTGTGCTTTGCCCACTGCCAGTGTTTGTTGCTGTTGTTGTTGTTTGTGCTGGTGTTTGTTGTCGTTGTTGTTGTTGTTGTTTGTGCTGGTGTTTGTTGTCGCTGTATTATTGTTCTAATGCTTTTCTGATTCGTGTTGCTCTGCATGGCTTGTGTTTCTGTCTTGTTAGTTCTCTTTTGTTGCTGTTGCTGTCATTTATGGCGTCTTGTCTTTGCTCTGTACATTTTATCACTTGGTGGTTAATGGTTTTCAAAACATCTCGCCAAAGCACTGCACTGGAAAATTGCTGGCTAACTCACATTTAGATAAATGTTGATTAGTGTGCATTGTCCTAACATATGAAATTAAATGAAAACCTTGGATAGTAAGTGCTGATTTGCTGATTTGAAGTGAGTCAATAGCTATGCTCTCTGTCTGCCTCTCCAGGCACATTGGTTTGGCAGAGGCTGAGCTCCAAATCATCGGTACAGCCAGCGTTGCACCTCCTGGAGTCATATTTGGTGAGAGTCCAGTGCAGCCAGCGTTGCACCTCCTGGAAGCATTGTTGACCAACTACCATCATTAAATGATGAAAGACTATCATTTTGAACACTCTCTCACTCTGACACCTTCAGAAAAAAATGCATTCCAGCTTGAGTTACCAGCTGACAGCTACTAGCTGTGAAAACGGGTACAATCTAGTATTTAGAGATGGAAAAACAATGGACCGTGTACACTCAGTGAAGAGTGAAGCCACCAGACCAGACTGAATTTACATTTTAGTTTTTAACCAAATAAGGTTCATTCTGAGCGGACCCGAAGGACTTTCTGTTTACTACGCATGCTCTGGCTCCAGAAGGCACTTACTGAACAGCCTCTGGCTCCAGTGTTGCCAATGTGGCCGACCAGTTTTGGCTTCATTTTGTTCAGAACATACGGCAATGACATTTGCTGTCCGTCTTTTTCACAGTCACTGCTGGACATAACTCCCACAAGCCTTTGCTTATGATCCTGTGGCTCATTGGGTAAAGTGAGATCATGGGTTTGATACCCAGGGAGCATACAGTACATACTGTTGGAA
>NC_045172.1:4704851-4802351 GCF_900700415.2 Clupea harengus | reverse complement strand
ATTTTATGCCTGGCTATATCGAATTTTGCCGTTATTTAATCAGCTTTGAGTAGGAAAGACCCATTGTAACATCTCAGGAATTAACTCAGTGGTGGCAGACATCAAATGTTGAATGTTGCCTATTCCCAGTGAAGTTCCACTTTCAACTATAATTGAAAAGCGCGTTCAACTTCATGATACTAAATCTTTGATCTTATCTGGCTTCTCGGCTAACCTCAAGCGTTAAGTTGTCTTTCATCATATCACACGACATGTCTCCCATGTGACACGTCACCTGGACCATTGCGAGGGCTATTAGTAATTTATGCGATACATCAAATTTGCCACTGGCGGCACGCCAGGACCCGCCCAAGAATCACCACCTTTAAGTGAAATCAAGTGCGCCTCCTCCTTCTTACCACTCACATGTTCACGGTCTAGGCTGAGGGTTCGTGTCTGCAGTTTTAAAAGGAAAGACTGCTGTCAACCGCGGACAAGAGCGCTGGGAGAGACGGCTGGAAGCAGTTGAAGGAGGAGGAGACCGGGTGGTTATTACCTTTCATTGATTTCAGGAGTTTTCTCTCGTCATTGACGTGTGGCTGATTTGGAAACGTTTATATATTTGTATTTACTTAAGAACACTTAAATCGTGTGAAGGGGGAACAACAACTTCTGCAAAGAAAGAAACATAAGATTGACACCGGAGAAAGAGGAAAATTCAAGCCAACAACCAAATATACCCTCTTGCACAATTGCAGACTTGCATGCCGAGTGATTCCAAAGACATGAATTCCGTCCCTCAATGACCGGACGCTGAGCGATCACCCTCAAAATCACATCTCAGATTTATAGTTCTTGTGGAGTGTTTGTTTATTTCGTTTGACTACATAAATATGTTTCTGAGTTTTTGCACTCTGGTGACATTTGTTTTGGGACTGACCCGGTGTCTGGGCTCCTACGTGCCCTGCGAGCCGTGCGACCAGAAATCACTCTCGATGTGTCCCCCGGTGCCCGTTGGTTGTCAGCTGGTGAAGGAGCCGGGTTGCGGCTGCTGCTTGACCTGCGCGCTGTCCGAGGGTCAGGCATGCGGTGTCTACACCGGCCCGTGCAGTCACGGGCTCCGGTGCTTGCCGCGGAGCGGCGAGGAAAAGCCTCTTCACGCCCTCCTCCATGGCAAAGGCGTGTGCATGAACGAGAAAGTATACAAACCGCTTCATCCGGCAAAGGGTAAGTGCATGGCGTTGTGAGTCTCGGGTGTGTGGGGGAAATCCTGCTGGTGGTCCCGTTTGTGCAGCTATATGTGTTCAGTTTTTCCCTGTGTTCAATGCAAATCAACTCTATTCTTTATACTAACCTACCACAAGGGGAAATTGGGTCATTATGAACAATTTATGTAATCTTGTAAAAATTCAAACCATGCTCTGAAAATATTTGACAAATTATGAATTATCATCACATCATTTTCATTCCCTTTCACTTAATGATTTTCATAGCCCTTTGCTACATTACATTTGTTGTTTTAAATACTCACACAACATATACATGAGCACATAGTGTTACTTGTGTTTTAATAATCCGCCGCAGAGATTGACCAGATCATCACAATTAACAAAAAAAGAAAATCCTGCTCCCCTATGTTAGTCCTGTCCGCGCGTGGAGTCTTTCTGTTTGTCAGCTGTGAAAGGTGAACATCAAGAGGGGGCTAAAAGTGATGTTTGTGTTGTCAAAATGGCTTTACCCTGAGGGCTGCATCTGGGCCCAGAATGGCACAATGATTACAGTTATTGGACCTTAGAGGCTCCATTATCCTCCAGAAGAATAGCCCTGTGACCGCAATGACCCGTGCTGTCGGAGGAGCTCAGAGAGAGCTCACAGAGCTCTATTACAGCTTTCGGAGAGGAATTTCGCTCCCCGACTGACTCAAAAATTCCCCTGCTACGCTTTGCACTCTGTGTTATAGCTGAGAGAGAGAGAAGGGGGAGAGTGAAAGAGAGTGGAAGAGAGCAAGGGAAAGAAGAAGAAGAGGAGAGAGAGGGAGGGAGGGAGAGAGAGGGAGGGAGAGAGAGCGGGAGAGAGAGAGAGCGGATGGCACACTGGGCTGACATTTGTGCTGCAGTGATTCAGCAGAATGCTGCTGGAACGTTTGCGCGACACACCGTCTGTCAGGCTGCAGAAGGATTTAGAGTGGCAGTTCTCATTTCCTGTGGCCTGCCCAAGTATATACCCAACCACCTACCAGCTGGAGCAAGGGCAGAGCGGGAGCGTGCGTAAGAGCAAGGGAGGGCGAGAGGGAGTGAGTGAGAGGGCAAGTGAGTGAGTGAGTGACAGAGGCAGAGAGAGAGAGAGAGAGAGAGGGGGGGGGGGGGGGGGAGAGGGAGAAGGATAGTGTGCACCAATGAGGGCGACAGTGAGTGAGAAGAGGGGAGAGGGCAAAAGGAGCGTGAAAAAGAGTGGACCAATGAGGGCAAGAGGGTGGGGGGGGCAGCAAGAGAGAGAGGGGGGGGCAAGAGAGAGGGGGGACAAGAGAGAGGGGGGACAAGAGAGTTAACAAGGGAAAACAAGTGAGTGAGTGAGACACTTAGAGGAGAATAAGGTCAGGTGTCAGGCTATCCTCGGAGGACCGCGCCAAAACCAGATTAGCATGAATTCCCTGAGCAAGACCTCCAGATTAGGGGCCAGAGGGGCCCTCACTTATGACATCCTTCAGGAGGGGTGGCTGAGATGCGGTTAACTAGGGCTGGCTGCATGACGGTCAAGACCTCAGATTAAAAGAGACGCAAAAGTGATTGATTATCATGCTCGGTGCACCAAAAAGATTGAGAGTGGGGTTGGGGGGGGGGGTTGAGGCAAAGGCAGGAGGAAGGGGGTGTTCCTCTAATTTGTTGTTGGTGGCAGCGTCACGGAAGGCTTGGGAGATTTGCTCATCTGGTGTGACCTTGTTTCACTGGCTGCTTAGCTCCGTAGCGTGTAGCGTGTAGTAAGCAGCGTGTGCTGGAGTCCGGGGTAGGAGGGAGGAATTGGTGGGCTGGGTGAGTGGTTACTGAGAGGGGGGCGGCGGATGGAGTCTGCATATAACCAGTACTGGCTCTCTCTCTGTCTCTCTCTCTCTCTCTCCTCTCTCTATAGCCCTTTCTCTCATATATATATATATATATATATATATATATATATATATAGAGAGAGAATATGTATATATATATATATATATATATATATATATATACTGTAGTGAAGGGAGAGAGCAGTGCCCTCATCAGGCCTTGAACATGGGGTATCAAACCTGCACCCTGACTGCAATGCCAAAGAGCTACTCTCACTACTCTCATACTCTCAGCGCATACTCAACCATAGTGATGGCACTCTGTCACACACACATACACGCGCACACACACATATACGCGTACACGCACGCACACACACACACACACACACACACACACACGCATGCACACACTCAGGAGATCAGTTTCAGCGGCTAAGATGTGGGGATGTGAGATCTAGCGCCTTTCTGTTCGCCTCATTTCAGCATGTGTGAGGATGAATGGGGTCACTCACAGTTTAAGCTTCAACGGTCAATTCATGTTGAGAAAAACAAAAAACATACATGCAACATGCAGTGATGCTCCTGATTGACCATGTCCCAGTCATCCAATACAGGAAACCAAATGACCTCGACAGAATATATATATATTCATTTTCCACTAATGTTTCTTTATCTTAGTCTATTCTGTGATTGTTAAAGAATCGCTGTGCAGCATTTTTAAGACACCCGGTGCCTCATATGCTCAGCACGTTTGAATGACATTTCTGGGGCAAGTTTATGTTTCTCTCTACACGTTCCTGCTGAAAGCACAAAAGTGATGAAATATGCATGTAGTGTCTCTCTCTCTCTCTCTCTCTCTCTCTCTCGCTCTCTGCCAGGCTCCAGTGATTCTCCTAATAAAGTTTTACAGCGAGTTGTTCAGCATGCATTTGTCACTCACACCTGGGAGAGCTGAAGGGAGGAGGAGGAAGGGTGCCCAGCAGCTGCGGAATCACACACACGCGCATGCATGCATGCATGCAAACACAGACACACACACACACAGAAAAATGTGTGGGAGAAAGGGGTGCAATCTAACTGTCTGTTTTAAGGGTCAGGGGTGCAGAGAAAGAGACTGTCCACCTTGAAGGCCTTTGGCTTTGAAAAATGTGGTCATCATTATTGCAGTGAAGTTCCTCCACTGCTCTCTCTATAAATGCCTTCACGTATGATACTTTATCCACTCGCAGTGTTACAGCTTTAATGGAAGTATTTTTTTGTTTTAATTATTGCAAGATGGATGAGGCAAGTGCAGATGATGTGAGTTTAACCTATTCTGTTTAACATTAGACCCAAAGCAGGGATGACATCCCCCCACGGCTACATTGCTGTAGAGAGCAGTGGAAAATCTGGCTTGTTAGATTTCTACGTATTTAAAATCCAATAAAACTGGACATGGCCAATGAATGACTGAAGCACCGGGTTCAATCAGTGATGCGGTATTCTCACAGCTGTGCCGTGACCATTGGATGCAGCATGGAAGGATGTCGGTATCCAGCTGCCTTTCCATGTTGGAGACGAACAGGACCTGGAGAACGGAGGAATTTGTAGGGGCTGCGGCCTGACTCTCTAAAGCATATCCCATGCACTGTAAAAGCCAGTCAGCCACATACAGCAACCGACACCCTTGGTTTTTAAATAATTGCTCTGACAAATTTGGTTGTCATAGAAACCTTCTGTGGGTGTGCCTACAGCTGTCACATGACACCTGCAACCCCCCCCCCCCCCAAAAAAAACCACACACGCACACACACACACGTACACCACCAACCTCCCTTTTCATCAGAAACTTCTATTGTGAGAGGGAGAGAAGGAGAGAAGAGGAGAGAGCTTTACCTTCTGTGCAGGGAAGAGTGAGGGAGGGGGCACGGGGGAGGGGGGGGGGGGTTGATGCACGTGACCGTTCCTTCTTTGGCTCGTTGCCAGAGCACTGGCTCAGTTTCAGAGTGTCCGCGTCAGACTCGCTAAGCCTCCTTTACAAGCAAGAGAGTCGGAAAAACTGAGCACTCACTCCAGCCAAAAGAGAGGGAGAGAGAGAGAGAGAGAGAAAGAGACAGGGAGAGGGAGAGAACTTGATTCCAAAAGAGGAAAGAAGAGCTCTATTGTTGTCAGTGAGGAGATACTGGCCTTTTTAAGTCAGTGGCTGAAAGACAATATGGAATACAGTACATTTGTGTCAAGCAGGAATGAACACAGGAGAGGGGGAGTGAGAGATAGGGAGAGATGCACAAAAAAAAGAAACATACATATTACTCGTCTTGTCATGGATTTATAGGTCTGTTTTGTTTTGGCAAGGCTGCACTAAACTCATGGTGAGCGAGCAAGAAAGAGATAGAGACTGAAGGGGAGAGAGAGAGAGAGAGAGAGAGGGAGGGAAATCAACCCCAAGAATAAAACGACTCATCCTCATCTGTTAGCATAATCTGCTGCTCACCATGTTTATCCAGCTGTGATGGATGGCAACTGTTCCAGGAGGCCGTTCCACTCCCCCCTCCTCCTCTTTTCATTTCTCCTCTCTGTCCGCTCACACACTCCCTCTCAGAAACCCAAGTAGCTTCCAGAGAGTCCAGTGTTCACGACTGGGTTGCTCCACATACTGTGTCACTCAGATATTGTCAACATCTTATTGTTCTTATCCTACAATGAGGGAGATCATTATCCCCTATAGGTATATAGACATAAGATATAGGTATGTTGGACATAATGGTTATGTCCTGGTAATGGTCTTACAAGTAGGACTCAACAAATCACTTCTTTTGTTATTTATTTTCTTCTTTTCCCACTATGAAAGAAAAGGAACAAAAATGGCGAAAGTATTGAAAATACTAAACCTGTGTCAGGACTGTTTGTTTTCTAATGACTCAATTTTTTACCTTCTCTCCACAGAGCGGGAGTCCCAGGAAGATGCCCGTGTTGTCGAGGTAACAGAGGATCTGCTTCCGCCAGCTAAAGTGCCACTGTTCCCAAGGGACCACATCAACAGCAAGAAGGCCCAGGCCATGCGCAAGGACCGCAAGAGGCAGCAAGCCAAACTCCGCACCATGATCTACGCGGACCACCCACCGCTCGCCTTAGACAAACATCAGCCAGAATTTGTGAGTTCGACAGCTACGAAAACAACCAGCAGACTTCTGAAGTCCCTTTACTAATACGCTAACTATCTCGCTAAATAATTATCGGAATGTAGATTGGCCAGGGTTGAATAAGAATGGTCTATAACCCGAGACTGGAGGTTCCATGTGTAAGCATTTGTGCAATTTCTTTTAGATTGCTATTGCATGTAATTAAAGCGTATTAAAATGCCCAAAGTCTTTCTTTTATCTGGCTTGATATAAAGGCAAACTTCCAGTTTAGAATGCTTAAAACATTGAGAGAGGTTTTTTTTGGTGATTGGCCAACGAAAAAGGCCATGACCTATCACTATTGACCTCATTGCTTAGCTTTGTAAAATATGTGTGATGTGTGTCCACAGGGTCCCTGCAGAAGAAAGCTGGATGGCATCATTCAGAGGATGAAGGACACATCCAGAGTCATGGCCCTCTCCCTCTACCTGCCCAACTGTGACAAGAAGGGCTTCTTCAAACGCAAGCAGGTACACAGCTGAAACTCTTAACACCACTGAGGTTCAGAGAGGGTGTGACTGACAGGTGCAACTATGCTTGAGGAGGATAAAGACAAAAAAGCTGGATGTTAAAATATATTTGAATGTGTCCCGCAAGGTTGGTGTGAATTGTTGAAGGGGGGGGGGGGGGGACAGCCTTGAGACTGTGAAACTTGAGATTTCTCTGTATTTCTGGTTTTTGGTTATACTGCCAGTCATTTTCCTTGTAGCATCTTTTTAAACCTGTTTGTCTGCTTGCTTGATCTCAGTTGACCCCTTGACACAGCAGGTGTGAAATTGATCCCGCACGCACACTCAAAACACACTAGTAAGGTTAGCCTTCCTGAACATATGGGCCATATGGATATATATATATAGACATCTAAGAATTCAAAGAACCACTTTCCTTGTTTTATTTTTGGGCTTTTCGTCTTCTTTGTGTGGGGTCGTGTTTCTACGTGGTTTCTACGTGGTTGTTTGTTTACTGTGTCTCAGCTGTGTCGTCTTTCACTCACAAAAGCAAGGCTAATGGTCACTGCCCTGACGGATGCAAAACAATAGGGAAGTTGGAGGCACGTACCTACGGGCCCTCCCAGGACAAAATGTTCATGCGTTCAGTGCTGAAATGTCAGTCTGTTGTGCTGTTTTTCATTTAATATTTCTATTAAGTAAATCTGGGCCTTCTCTCTCCCTCCCCACGCCGCAGTGTAAGCCGTCCCGTGGCCGCAAGCGGGGCATCTGCTGGTGCGTGGACAAGTACGGTGTGCAGATGCCAGGGACCGACTACAGTGGAGGAGACATCCAGTGCCGAGACCTGGAGAGCAGCAGTAGCAACAACAATGAGTGAGACCGCGTGGGGGTAGGCACTTCCTGTCACATGACCCCCCCCGAGAAGGCCACAACCACCAATCATGTCTCATCATAAATGTGCAGAAACCTTTTGTAAGAATATTAGACCGTATGGCCAGAATTTGATTGTCTGCTTAGAGTTTCTTTTTTTTTTCAGTCCTGAGAATATATTAACACACAGGAGTTTCACTGTGTTTTGAACATACTTATTCTAATGGTGAGACTTGTTTAAGACCACCTAAATCATGTCCACCGCTAGCCACACTGAAGATGGGTGCCAGAAGTGAGAAGAATTCCTTTTTGGCTTTATTCTGTGTGTGACTTGTATGTGTCCATGTTAGTCTTTGTCTAAGCACTTAAAATGACTTTTTCCAGGTTCATTTCCTCTTCATTGTATCAAATTTGTTGAAATGTTCAGTACAAATACCCATTAAATAGTGAATCTATCAAACAGAAATATCTTCTGGCAACCAATTGCCTTTGACAAGAAAAGGTGTAGTCAGTTGACTTGCCTTTGTAAGCTAGCTTTTGTAAAATACTACAGCCTCAGCTTGAAAAGTACTGTTTTGTATGTGATGCCATTGACTAGGGAAGCTCTCAGACCACTATCATTGCAGTATCGACACTTGAGTACTGCCAGACACTTTGGGAAATTAGTTCCCCCCCCCCCCCCCCATTTGATTGTTTGTTTTTTTCTGTTGAATTATAGACTCTGCTTGATCATTGTAGTAAAAAATCCTTAGGACTTTTAATTCAAAGAATAATGGTGCTTAAAAAATCACAATATGAACCTGTAAGCTATGACTTGTGCAAATCCAGACAAAACTCCCCCCCCTCCCCCTCTTGCACAGAAGAGGTCCTCGTCATTTGAATACAAGATGGTTGTCTTGTACCCACACTCTGGCTTCCTATGTAAATCTCAGTGCCTTTCTTCCATGACATGAGCGATTTCAATACTGATTTACATTGAAGCTGCAGAGGTAGACATACCCACAGAACATCACCACACCCAACTGCTATTAGGAAATGGTTCTTTGGGATTCGTGTCAAAGGGCCATATTCCTGAGGTCCACTGGACAAGTGGATGACAATATCATGTTTTCTTGATGCTTTAGATATGAGGGCAGCCAAGAGATTTTTATTGCGTTGTGCTGAAACTTGGATCCACGTAGGGTCCATAGGTCGAATGCTACACGACGGCACTACTCTGTATGGCTCTAAGTTTGATGCAGGTTGGGAAGACACATGTTCCATCGCCTTAATGTCTTCCCTTGAATAATGACAACTTTGTGTGGAAGCAAGCAAACAATCGCTGTTTCAAAAACACACGGTCATACTGCTTGGGAATCCCCTCCAAAGCTCTCCCCTGCCAACGCTGAATCAGTTGATGAAACTGACGACTCCACTTAATGTGAAGGAAGTGAGGACACGCCTCAGGCTTTGGGGTACTGTCATGTCAGAATGGCAGCCTTTCTCTCGTGGTGGTGTGCTCGTGGCCCCATTGTTAATCTTCTGCATCTTCCACTGCTAAATAAACCAAACAATAGTTTGGAATAGGCTAAACTAATAGCTCAACTGAAGATGATTTAAGTGTCACGGTGACATCAGGCAACCACCAACTTGCTCGCAAGCAGGACATAATACGTTCCTAGCACCAGCATTCACATCTATTCTTACTATAGGAACTTGTCGCATAGATGGATAGTAAGCAGCCTACGTGTTTTATAACTTGGAATTGACCCCATGACCTTGGTGTTTGTAGCATCTAGCTAAGCCAATGTAGCCACAGGAACCCACCACCAGTTGAAGGCATAGACTGAGTGGCTCTGACAGGGGTCTTCTGGCTGACAGAGAGCTGACATCACTTTTGAAGCTCCTCCCTACAACAGGACTGCAATAATTCACCAGTCCCAGTAGTCACCTGGCGGTTGCTAGCGGTTACAGAGCTTTTCTGGACCGCAGTGGCAGACAACGATGCAACTCCGGCCGGGTGAGTGTAGGGAGAGAGTGCAGGTAGAGGAGGAAGCATCAAAAACGTGACCCCCCCCCATCCGACACCTCAATCAACATATCCAAGTTAAAATGACAAACGGCATCTTGGAGTGTGAGGAAGCCAACACTGCCAGCAAAGCACTGGGATCAAGCCAAGGTCCTGAGTCCCTTTATGTTTGGCAAGGTGGGTGGATGGTGAGGGGTCTCATCCAGACACAAGTAATGTCGCATTTACCAATTTCACCTGCTTTATTGAGAGAACAGGGTCAGCCCAGAGAGGTGAGGCGCTACCTTGTGGTCATCGTGGGTCAATGGGCTTCAGTCGCCCCCACTGTCTATGTAGCAGGTTAACATAGATTATGGGTTATGACACCACTGATGCAACTGGGTAGGCAGTTCTCATGTGGGAATGTCTTTGTTTTTCTTTCGGTCTTCATGTGGTCATTGAAAATATGAAGTCTTTCCTGGTGTGCAGTGAAAAGGAAAGAATGGTTCCGTTCCCACACTCCACTCACCCTTGTTTCCCGAAAAAAAGACGTCATGCACAAGTCTTCCTGTTAAAAAAAAAAAGACAAAAATGATATCCAATATCACTGTGTAATATTTATTCACCTTGTAATTTATGTACTCTACCTTTGTCTTTTTTGTAATGACAAAGCATTTATTTAAATAAAATTACATATTCAATTATGAAAAGATGTTTTAATTTACTCATGGAAATACTCCAAGTTAAAGCAATGTTTTTCTACTGTTCCATGACACTCATACCTACACAGACTAACCTACAAAACAATTTGTATTGTAGTTTATAAACTTGTCCTCACATAATTTTCTGTGTCTTCACATTACTTGGAAATGATTCTTGTCCTGTTGGTATTTAGTATTATAAGTCTAACCAGGCCAGAAGAAGACCTGCCAGGATCTGAACCCAGGGCCTCTTTGCCGGATGAGCTAAAAAACCTTTTCCACTGCAACACTAAATAGCTGCGTGAGTGACATCCTCTCTCCACAAAAATAAATAAATAAATAAATAAATAAACAAGAATGAGGAAAATGTACAGTAAGGACATGGACGCAAAGTTGGTTTAATATGTGTTTAATATAGTACTGTAAGACATGACTGGAGAGTACTGTGTAATGTATGTATGTTGTACATTCGAGATACAATGAGCTTCAACAGAACCATAGAGTATAGACGGAGGGCTGTGAACATATAGCATACACTACAGCTAGAGATTCTACACTTAAACACAAATTCTGAGAAAGAATTGGTCTGAAACACAAGAAAGCTAGTTCCAGAACGGAGTAGCCTATCAGTCAAAAGTACGGTGCCAAATCACAAGGACTGCGACGCCTGACATTGTCAGGTCTGTTGCAAACGTGCCACTGTGTAATTGTTTGATCTTTATGAAGGCTGAGTTATAGTGACTTTGGAGAGAGTAGAGGGTACTGTACATACCCTATCTTAATCCATGTTATTTTACTCCAAAATATAAACATAGTGTGGAAATCTTTTACAATGTGCACCTATGGAGGTCAATGGTGGTCAGAAATGCCACCTTGTCAGAAATGACCACTAGGTGGAGCGTAAGCACCAGTGCAGACAGTAACGTCTTGCATGAAACAGACATTTTGTCAGTATTTTTTAACACAGACATTAAATCAAATAAAAATCATTTAAAAACTGAAAGCACCTTCAGGATGTGAGTGGTAAACTATATTTCCAGTCAGAAATTGGTTAGAGTTTTAACATTAAACTAAAGGATTGTTAATGTGTTAAAGATATGTTAGAGAAGGTTACCAGGGGATCTTGTGTTAGACTCATTGCATGTTAGTCCTCTAAGTCAAAATCATTCTGGGAGCCACAAGGAGTCTTCTATGGGTCTTAGCTTAAAATCCCTGTTTAAAAATGGCTTCTTTTATCAAATAATATCCAAAGAACTGAAAACAGTGAGAGCTGAACAAGGTCCTCTCTGCCAAGCCACAACACATAGTCAGGTAAGGTACAACCAAACCAACCAAACAGACTCATTACTAACTAAAAACACCATGCTGAGCTTGTAGGTATAGATCAGGGGTTTTCAACTGGTTTTGTCCCAGGGACCACCATTCTGACTAGAAAGTAATTTGCGGCCCACTGATGTGCCTGCGCGCGCGTGCATGCGTGTTTGTAACCGCCACCGCCACCGCCACGCCCTTCCCCCCGCACACATATTCTGCCTATAACACTTAAATATGTGAAATTATGCAGGCAATGTGAGTTGGCTATTCAGACTATTTAGATTGACATATTTTTCTTATTTTAGATATTTTTCACGATATTCAAGAGTAATCTGGAAATGTGTTGAAATACCGAAGGAAATTTATAAAAAATAAAAAAAGTCAATGGTGAACTGATCAACGGACCCCCTGCAATGCCTTCGCAGACCACCAGGGGGCCGCGGACCCCCGGTTGAAAACCCCTGGTATAGATGATGGAGAATTGGATTTGCCACAAACTAACCATATGGTGTCCTACAAGATCTACAATCATCTACAGCTCTAGGGATGTCTAGTTTTCCTAGTATCCTATTTCTCCTAAACAGCACCCCTAACATACATATTTGGCAACGATCAGTTGAATCTGTTGTCTGTGTGAGGTTGAACACCTCACACCAAAAACAAAATGTCTACAGCCACTCACACAAACACATATATCTGTACAGCTCACTTTAATGTTGAAATACTGACTCTACTGGGCCTGGTTGTGCCCTCGTACTGGCTGTAGGGGTAGAAGAGGGTTGGGGGGGGGGGGGGTTAGGGGGGGGGGGGCAGATGGGCAAGGGGGCTAATTTAAGGGTGCAATCGGGGGATTCATTTCTGGTCCTCCAAGGTACTGGCTGCAGTTGGGGTCGCCTCTGACCACTGGGGATTCTGGGATTGCGCGTCCAGTGTGGGGGTTGACACACCAGCACTCGCCTCTCTGTCCGTTCACCGACATCTTGCACTGAGACATAGCCAAAGGAAGAATCACCATTTTCAAACGAATGAATGAATGAATGAATGAATGAATGAATGAACGTTTTGAATTGAACGGTCTATATTACCACAAACTCCATTACACTCCATCTGTACTGCTATCTAGACCCACCACCTATGTTATAGCAGTCATACAAGCTGACAACGTCAATCTTTCATACCTCATCATGTACGTGTTCACAGGAGGATCTTTAAAAGCCTCCCCAGCCCCCTTCCCCCACTAAATACACGGAAGATCCCGACTGTGGGGAACATAGAGGTGTGAGTCCCACCTGTTTGAGGTTGTACTGGCCCATCTTGTCACAGTTGGGGATGTGCAGGGCGTAGAGGTCCTCCAGCGGCCCCCTGTTGTCCCTGAAGGGCATCTTAGAGATGCGCTCCAGCACCTGGTCCAGCTCCTGCTGACACTGGGTCTGCAGAAAGCCAAAATAGGAGTTTGAAGTAGGGTTGTGTCCCGAAAAAAGGCTGTGCCAGGATATCACCACTCGTGTATACAATACATTGTTTGCCTGGAACTGTTCAAACTCATGCCTTTTGTGTGGTTAGCACTTTGCTCTAACAGTACAGCTACTGGAAGATAGCAGAAAACACACTGACACAAAAAGATGAGTCTTCCTAGCATCGGCGATCGATTAACATGTCTTACTTAATGCTGCCTCTCAGTGCAAGCTGTGTAATTTGAAGTATCCCCTTACATAAGCTTAATCCCCACCAGACTTCAGAAATGAGACACAGATCTTTTCAGTCGCATAGAGCAATGACCTAAGACAAGTAGCCATGCCTGCTGCACATTATAAAATGTCTTCTTCAATGACAGCTTGTGTCAAGTCCTTGGAGTTGGACGACCGCCGCACGGATCTTATCTTAAATCTTGTAGCTAATTCCTCTGCATTCCTCCCAAATTATTTATTTGTATTTATTTATGTTTTTATATATATAAATATATGACTGGCACAGTGTTCAGCTGGAGCCATCGACAGTAAGTAATCTGTCTGGGTTTTCCCTGCTGAGGCCAACACTAAAAACACACATGCAAACACATCAAAACTGGCTGAGCCCCCTTCCTCCCAATTTTCAGCTGATCCTGACACACAAACCTGGCTCAAGTCTGGCCCACATCCAGGCCAGAGCTGGGCCTTTTGTGTGCCTATATCAGTTGTTCAAGAGTTTACCTCCTTAGTTCCTATTTGGGAGCGCTAACTACGGAGCCTCTCTGTTGAGCCCAAGGCCTTGTAGAGCGACACGTTCCAAATGTCAACAGCATGGGGTGGAGATCTGCTACCATTGAATCACAAGAAGAGCGGTGGCAATCGAGGGCTACACTCTGTCAATGTCAGTGGTTTTGTCTCTGGTAATTTCACTTAATAGCCCTTAAGAATGCACACAGAGTAACATATGTCAAAGAGAGAGAGGGAAAGAGAGAGAGAGAGAATGAGATGGAGTGAGAATAAGAGACAGAGCGGAAGAGAAAAGGGAGAGACAGAGGGAGAGTGTGAGTGAGAGAGAGAATTGAGAAAGACAGAGAGAGAGGGAGAGAGAGAGAGACAATGTGAGAGAGTGAAAATGAGCCTCAGAAAGCAAAAGAGGCAGGGAGAGAGAGAGAGAGAGAGGAGGTTAAATGTGCTGGGAGAGGCAATAAGCGCCTGCTCGTTAATGGCCAGGAGAGCCACTCTAATGGAGGGCAGTGGGGCCACTCTCTTTCACTGTCTTTCTGTCCGCATGAAATACCTCATCAACATCCACTAGGGAACGCGTATGATGAGATATGTGCACTTATTAGTGAATCTCACCAGCCAAGAGCAAAATAAAAACCTGCAATATCATTCCAAGGAGGTATAATTACAAGGAACATTTTGTGACATATTGTTTTTTGGTTTTGTTGAAATTGTTTCTTCTTAAATCTGCCTTGGAAACCACAACATTACGATGTGGCAGGATAATTTATTCTTGTCATATAATTTTCTCATAGAAGAGTCTCTGAATTCCCTCCATAAAACTTGGATAAAATATGAAACTGATGAAAATTGGCAACAGTTCATTAAATATCAGTTTCTGGCTACACCAGCAGGGGTCAGTATTACTCTTCTCATTTGGAAGTAGTTTGTTCCAAACCTGCTGAATAAGTCTCATTTAAAACTATTGATTAAAATAAAGAAGAAAATAAGATAATATGTGATATCATGTAATGCTATCATTGAAACATGTAGAAAAGCCACTGCACAAAAACAGAAAAGATTGTTGAAAGTTGAACGAGTACAGCACATGGTTTGACAATTTTACAAGTCATGTTATCAGGCACCATGTAAATCATTCACCCTATTTACATTCTCCGTTCTTCAACATATCATTGAACTCACAATCATGTCGAAGTGGGTGCTGAAAGTCA
Source organism: Clupea harengus (assembly GCF_900700415.2). Taxonomy (NCBI): domain Eukaryota; kingdom Metazoa; phylum Chordata; class Actinopteri; order Clupeiformes; family Clupeidae; genus Clupea; species Clupea harengus. The sequence goes on along the minus strand of NC_045172.1, from coordinate 4,787,444 downwards.
GAGGCTTGGTTCTGATATCCCAGGACTATTTCCTACAGCCCGTGGGACAGTGTCGATGTCACTGCTTTGCACCCCCCCCCCCCCCCCCCCCCTCCAAACCTCCTATTTAATGGATTTGAATAGCGACCCAGATTAATAGTCTGCCGGAGGCCCAGAATTCCTAGCTACTCCCCCAGAAGTCCAGAGGGGGGGGATCGCTTACCAATTTTGGGCGTGGTGCCTTGGGATCTTCCACTTTGTTGGACTTCATCTTGGCCTTCTGGCCCAGCCTGTGCTGCCTGACGGCGCTTTCTTTGGGTCCGATCCACAAGTTATCTTTAGTGGCCTTGCTGACCGGGGGAACCTCTGTTAGGCCCAGGTCGAACGGATCGAGCACCTCACCTGTTTAACAAAACAAACAAACAAACAAACAAACAAACAAACAAAAAAGATACATCTCTCTTTTAGTCATTCAACGCCTCTTTCAATCGTTCACTTTTTCTGTCTGTCTGTCTGTTTCTCTCTCTCTCCTCCTTTTCTTTCCTCTGATTATTTCTAACCAGCAAATTATCTCTCAGAACTGTCCATTAATTAGCACAAGGCTGCTGGAATTGTTGTCTTTTGACAACAATATGCAACAATCGTCAGCAAGGTCCAGTCTCCCCGGCCTTACAACTTACAACTCTCATCTCATCTGATCTCTGTGAAAGTGTGATGTAACGATAACAGTGCTGACCATACTGGGTGAGTACACACATTCTCACACACACACACATACACACACACACACACACACACACACACACACACACGAGGAGTTATTTCTAAGTTACACAAGCCTAATAACCGAGGAATGGCGAGTCAAGAAGTCAGTCTCAGAGGGTGACTCGACATGGAGTCAGATGCGTGCTCTCACTCTCCTTTCTCTCCTCTCCTCTCCTCTCTCTCTCGCTCTCTCTTTCTTGTTCTCTCGTTTTCTCACAGTTTTCGAGGAAACTGGTAGGGATTGGAGGCGATAAAAAGTACCACGCTGAGAAGTGATGTGGTACATATGACACTCTTTTTTCCTCTCCCCATGTTTAATATACTACAAGTTTAAATCCTGAGGGAAAAAATGCCCACTTTACCGAGCCTGTGGAAAACTGGACCAACTTCAGCTCGTAATCTTGAGATGATGGGGGTCGGGGACAGAGGGGAAACCTCACAAAATGTACATTTTTTTTACCCCCCATTAAAATACTTCACTCTGACAAACCCATGAGGTACCAAGAACTGCGGTTGAGGAAATACAAAAAAAACTCCAAACACCTTCAACCATTGACTCCAGTTTTCAGTGATTTCCCAAATGTTCCTCGTGTCAAAACAAAACCCTAACAGCTGCCATTACCTAACTCTCCTGCCCTACCCTCTCTGGGGGGGGGGGGGGGGGGGGGGCTGTCCCTGCCCATCACAGCAGGTGATGCAGAAGCCAAGTGTAATCAGGTGTGTGTATGTGAGTGTGAGTGAGTGAGTGTGAGTTTATATATGTGTGTATATATATGTGTGTGTGTGTGTGTATGTGTGTCTGAGGCTGACTATCGTAGCCATTGTTTTCTCACATTACATAATGGCTCAGCCCCTGCACGCACATTCCTGCTCCCTCGGTAGAAACCTGAGTTCTGAGGGTGTCTTAGCAAAAGAGGGTCAGACCCCGTGGGGCAGGGGCACTATGTCTGAACACTCTGTCCTGCCACTACCCAGCCCCCCCCACACACACACCCACACACACACCCACACACACACACCCACACACACACACACACACACCCCTGGCCACCGCCGCTGGGAGGGGTTTCATCTAATGAAAGGGCCCGTTAGGCTTCTGCTGACTCGGCACTTTCAGAGTGCTTTACATACCAGGAATTTTAGTGTGAGGCGTGCTCAGAAGATTTTCCACGTTTTTTCCATGCTAAATATGCTTTATTTAATTAGCTGTTTGAACAAGCTTGGTTACGACATCCCCTACAACTGATGTGTAGTTTGAGGACTCTACCTGTCTGATGTAAATGACTATGACATGTGTTACTATTATGGATTGCCAAAAAATAATTACATGAACAGAAATATATTACATAGGGTACAGATATTCTTATAGAATAGTAACCTCATACTTGTATATTAAATTCAGTGGTACATTACTAATATAATTGTATTGCAACCGAGGCACCAGTTGTGCTGATGATCTACATAATTCAGTTCAATATGGCCTCTTTCAATGCTAGAGGTTGTCTCTGGGACTGACTTCGAATCTAGCTCTGATTTAAAGCAACTGTGTGCAAGAATGTAAATGTCATTTTGAGGTGTGTTTTTATAGCCAACTAGTTTTAGTATGATCCTCAAATTCATTTGGATGACACAGAATATGGTCATGTGAAAGACATATTCTTTCTCACAAGCCAAGGCTAAGCACTGTGTGGTTCTGAGGTCCGGCAAAAAAAAGGTCTCACAGTGTGAAGTCACCTATAAAAAGACACCAGTTAGCATGCCAGCAAGCTTTTATCAATGCCAACAGTGCTGTTGGTGGTGTTGGTAAGGTTTTTACATGTCTTTTAGGTAGTTAGCTTGCTAGTTTTAGATCAAACTCCTTATTTCTGCTTTATGGTACGAGCAAATTCAACCTCAGTTTCTGTCAAATAGTCACTTTTCCTTTGTTTATAAGTATGCTTGGACATATTCTACACAGATACCATCACCACAGAGAACTCAAGAAAGTTATTTTACAGGGCCTGGGGGTGTGTACGTTGGAAGGAACCGCTACGCTACATTCACATAACAATGTATTACTCAAGCTCATACAAGAATCCCATAACTTTCCGATGCAAAAGATTATGTCTACATTCATTTACAATGACTGGTTCAATTCAATGACTGGGGATGCATTACTGCAACTGAATATGTTTTCCTCAGGAAACAAGTACTACACATTACATTTAACACTGAGCTATCTATATAAGTAGTGGCTTCAGTGAAGCACACACATAAGGCCTCCCTTTGAAATGAACTACTGCTTACATATGGCAGACAATACATACGAGTCAAAGACTACAAAGAAACTGCGATTCAGCATCTTGTAAATCAGTGATATTGCAGCCTCGTGCGGTTCAAGCAGGACTGAATTCAGCACTCTCACTTTCAATACAGGCAACTGAACAACCAAAAAGGTGAGGCTCTAAGTCCATGACATCACTGTCTCTCTTTCCAGGGTATTTCCAGTGAGGCTAACTCGAAGCCTAAATACTCAGCTCAAACAAGGTAATTGCATCCACTACTGGGCTCAACTTCATCACCACAACAAATGTCACTGATTATCATGCAACTGCGATCTGGAGGTTATGAAATCGTGGGCCTCGGTAGCTCGGGTGGCTCGTTGCACAAGCAAGGCCATTGTCTCACCACAGCGGCCTCGGACAGAAACCCGCTGCACGTCGTCGAGCTGAAGCACGCTCCTCATCTTACCTCTGAACCGATCCGACTGAGCGAGAGTGCGTGTAAAAGGGCTTTCGGGCCTGCAGATAAAGGTCACGGCAGACTGATAAACAAGGCTACGATTTCACCTCGTTCACCACAAATATAGTGTACAGAGTTTTTGGCACGTGGAGAACATACAGCGGTTGCCCTAAGTGACACGAGCAGTGAAGGGTGGGGGGGGGGGGGGGGGCTGTGCTTGCACATGTCGGGTTTTGGCTCTAAAGTTCACGGGGGGTGCGAGGGGAAAATGCTGATGGCGATGATGCCGATGCCATTCTGACAACAATGATAATGATCGTTCGAATGCTCGGTGCAATTTGCCCGAACGTTTGCGGAACACGTGGAACATCGGCTTGAGTTTCCTCTCCCATCTGTTTCGAATCTCAAATGGAAAATGGCAGTGGAAGTAACGAGATTGAGATCAATTCGTCTGAGTCAGCTTTAATTCAATATCCACTGTCCTTACAGCGCTAAGGCTTTGGACGTGCTTCCCTCCCCTTAAGTTCAGAGGCTGCCTGGATGCTTTGCTCACTTCCCTCTGTTGGCAGACAGCTCACATGGATCTTATGAAAAACCAGACCCGTTCTTTGGTCAGGCAGATCTAAACAGTAAAAAAAAAAAAGAGGTGGACCTTCAAGAGATAACTATTCTCTTGGACAATGCTGGTTTAGAACAAGCGTGACTGCCTGAAGAGGGGGACCTTCAAGAGATAACTATTCTCTTGGACAATGCTGGTTTAGAACAAGCGTGACTGCCTGAAGGCAGGGCCTGAGTCATCACATATCAGGGTACACAAGGGTGAAATTAGTAAGTACATGCTACAAACACACACCAGACAATAGCTCTCTCTTTCATTCTTTCATACACACACACACACACACACACACACACACCATCATGCTCTGTCTCTCTCTCTCTTTGTCTCACACACACACACACACACACACACACACACACACACACACACACACACCCTCATGCTCTGTCTCTCTCTCTCTCTCTCTCTCTCTCTCTCTGTGTCTAATACACACACACACACACACACACACACACACACACACACATAGACATAAACAGACACACATACTCTAACACAAGCATGCCAAAATATATCTTTCATAAGGAAAACGGCATGGCATGTTTTTCCTCATCCGTGTGCCACTGGAGATCGTCCGATTATCTTAACAGAGCGAACGTGACATTTGTGGCTTTCGGATGGCCTCTCGATTTGGCCGATTCATGTCGCTCGGTCGAATCGTGTCGCTCAGTCTTGACTAAAATGAGAGAGAGAGAGAGAGAGAGAGAGAGAGAGAGAGAGAGAGAGGGGTCCGATTCCAAGCTGGGGTGTGTATAAAACCCCCTTAACGTTGGAAAACAATGCCATGTCATGATCGCTCACAGTTGGAGGCAGACCTCGGGCAGGCCGAGCAGGGGAGCTGTGGCGAGGGTGGAGGAGCCTCCAGCTTCAGGCTCATTTCACATTGAGAGGCTGGAACAGGACAAGCCAAAGAGGGGCTGATGGCCTGGACAACACCCATTCTGCTTATTGGTTGCGGAATACTCTGTGTTTCTCTGTGTGTGTGTGTGTGTGTGTGTGTGTGTGTGTGTGTGTGTGTGTGTGTGTGTGTGTGTGTGTGTGCATGTGTGTGTATACATGCCTGAATGTGTGTGTGTGTGTGTGTATGTGTGTGCCTGTACGTGTATGCCTGGAAGCGAGAGGGAGATAGAGAGTGTGTACATATATTTGTGTATGTGTCTGTACGTGCGTAGTCTTTGCATTGTGTGTGTCCCAGAACGTTTGTGCAAATGTTTGTGTATGTGTGGGTGTGTGTGTGTGTGTGTGTGTGCGTGTGTGTGTGTGTGCATGTGTGCATGTGTATGTATGCATGCCTGAATCTGCGTGTGTGTGTGTGTGCCTGTACGTGTCCATGCGCACACGAGGGGGACAGTGAACATGAAAGTCCACGAATGATAACAGCACCCCCCTCTCCCCTGCACCTCCCCACCACCCTGGTCAGCTCAATAACATTTCTGACATTGTTTGTGTTATCTCCAAGCTGCTGTGGGGAGCGAGAGCGAGTTTATTCTGGAACGCGCCACGCTAAGATTCTTGGCATCCGCGTAGCCGAGCGGCCCGAGGGGATGGCAGCCGTACCCGCTTTTCAGCAGAAGCGGAGGGATTAGTTTGGTCTATTCCAGGCTGCCGGGCACTGTCTTCACAGTCCTGTAGGTAGTCTGGAAGCGGGGCGTTTATTTTTAAGCCCACTGCCAGGAGGCCAGGAGCTTTATGAGGTTTGGGATTTTTTTTTTTGGTGTGTGTGTGTGCATGTGTGAGTGTGTGTCTGCTGGAGTTGGATGTAACGACTCACTCCACACAACATCATATTCACCCCCCCCCCCCCCTCCCAAAAAGATACACCGCTCCGCTCCCGCCCGCCCCCCAGCAGAGACGAGACCCATTTTAGTGCCGAGATCAGCCTCCAAATTTCCACTGCATAACCACCTCTGATTGCTGCTGCCTTTCCACCACTAATCAAGGATTGCTGCTGCAACTCTGCACAGGACCAGCACTACATATAGCCCATCTTGGTTACAATCGCTCAATAAAAGGCCAAAGGAGGCCAGCAAGTCAAACCAAGTCAGTTAAACCTGAAATGTTAACCCACTTTTGTATAAATAACTTTGCACAACTACCGGTTAAACTCTTCAGCAGCAGCAGCAGTAGCAGCAGCAGCACCCAGATAGCCTTCCACACATAACTCACCATTAATGTTCTTTCATTATCAATCAGCATCGGACACTGTTAGTCCTAAATGTGTGTCATCCCTTCATCCCCCTCCCCCCCTGTCCACAGCTACTGAATGGCAGGAAGTGGAGGTCCTTCCTCCGCTGGCTCAACTGCTGTTCCACCCAGAAAGACCTGCAGCCCAGCAGGGACTCCTTTGGATGTGCTCAGAACCCCATCCTCTGACATGCTATGTGACAGATTTACAGGAGAGTGGGGTCAGAGTACAAAGGTCCGCTTTGCTAATCATTCTTGCGAAAGAGGCTGGGGAACTAGGAAACTCCAGTTGCAAAATATCAACAGAGGTTTTTTTGATGGGGGGGGGGGGGGGGGGGGCTTGTCCTGACAGAGCAAGGGGCCTGTTGAAGTGTATACAACAGAAGGATTCAGCGAAATTAATACTGTGCAAAAGGTGGAGAGGGCACATTGCTGGAAAAAAAAGGGGAGGTTCAAAGAGGAGCCCGACTGTGTGTGGGGGTGTGGGTGTGTGTGTGTGTGTGTGTGTGTGTTCCTTCGTGTGTGTGTGTGTCTGTATGAGAGAGAGAGAGAGACAGAGAGAGGGGAGAGAGAGAGATAGAGAGTGCTCTTTGGAGGAGGCAGGTATTGATGATGTCAGTCTCTTAATCAAATCTACTAGGCATGCCTTGGTTGGTGCTTCATTGGTCAATGATATGTTTTGTACCGCTTACTACAGACACCCCAGGCAAATGACCTTTAATCATTAATAAGTTGTCCAAAAAAACTGCATATGTTCATGAAGGGCTAAATTGATTTAATTCCCATTCAAATAGAGCTATGCAGTGTGTGTGTGTGTGTGTGTGTGAGTGAGTCTATGTGTGCTTAAAAGCAATTTACCAACAGTGGTTGCCAGGACAACATGCATTTACAGAAATAAAGTGCTCGAGGCAAGAGGTAGCCTATGTTTGCCAACAGTGTTTTGAGTGAACATTGTAGTGCGTTAACACACAGTTGTGCTCTCGCACAACACAGCCACTCAACAAGCTTTATCACTTACCACTTTGTTCACGATGTTCCACCGTGGGGTCCGTGTCCACTTTGCGTCCGCAACGCCCGTGCCCTTTCACTAGCTGTTCCAGAGGCAAGTCTGAATCCGGCTGAGGGTAACAGCGGAAACCGCTAGCACATCTCGGGGTGTACACGCCGCAGAACTCGCCTTCTTGACGGGCGCACACCGGACAGCAACCGCAACCAGGCTCCCGCACTATCTCTGCGCAAGTCTCCGTGAGCTCCGGACATGCTGCCTGACGCTCGGCAGTGCAGCTTGGACAGCGGAAGACCATCTCACCAAGTGCCGCTCCCGGGAATGCCACGATCACCAGAACCAGGCTGCAACCTACGTAAGATAACATATTGTTAAGCAAAGTACTGGTCAGTTCCCGTCCGAACTGCAACTTCAGGTAAGAGGCGACTGTGCATGCGAACAGGTGAAGAGCTCAGCTCTAGGTTTTGCACGGTCCTATCAGCGGTCCTGTTTCACTGACATCACAGGGGATGCCAGCCGCACGCCGTAGCCTACTGTAGCTGTGCTCAGGGGGTGTTCACACGTATCAGCTCTAGGGACAGGTTAGGAACCTACTTTTTGTCACAGGATCATATTGCAAATGTGATTGTGTAAATTCAATTGAAGAGTTTGGCAAGTACAACAATTCCTGTGAAGTGTGAAATTAAATTAAATGAAACTTGTGCTGATATTTTATTCTGCAACATGAGCAGGGGACCCATAATTGATGTCAAATGAAATGGCATTTTGCTCTGGTCTTTGTTCTTCCCTTTTGTTCTGATTCTCCAAATACATTTTTAGTCAGGAAATCATATATTGTGACAGTAACAGTATTGTAGTTTTATCAGACCAGTTTAAGTTGTTTTGAGAAATAGTAAAGGTATATATTTCTGTAACATTCTTAAAGCCAAAGGGCTATGAAATAGAGTTCTTTGACACTTGTTGTATATGTCAGGCCAAAACTACATACAAATTGATATATTCTACATGGTGCCTCTTCAGAGGATTACATATTATGATTTGTTTGAAGTACGTCATGCTTAAAATACCTATATATGCAACCAAATAAACTACCCAGTTAGCCTACTCGACAAAATCGCTGCATGGAATGGGCTACCTGTCACAGACATAAAACAGCAATGAACAGTTTATTAACTCTCAATGAAAGGCCTTAACTACAACCAACGTTTTTCTCCTTTGGTAGGTCTCATATTGACTACTGAGACTCGGTGCTGAGGTGTCGAGCTCGCCACTTACACAAGCCCCCATTAACCGGCCTGGTGCCCAGGCCGCACTCCGTTGCCCCGGAGACTAATCGTTGTTTATTTAAGGCTCCCAAAATAGCCTGCGAGACCTTTCTCGCCCGCATCGGGGTCTGTCATGCAAGATATAAATGAGGATTATTTTGCTTTTGTGGGTGCCGCTTGATTGCGCGGCATTTTACGTATTTGCGCTTGGCTCGGATCCCCCGTCGTTCACCTTGAGGCTGAGATCCGATGGAGAAAGGGAACTTTTGAGGCAGGCCCTCTCGGGCGTGGGGGAGACGTGGAGATGAAGCAGGCATGTTTGTGTAGGACCTCATATGTCGCTTTAAAAAAAAAAAAGCAGCAGCCGTGGACGGGACGGTGGCCCATAAGCGGAGCCTGTACCCGGAGTTTGCACAGTGTCTGCAGCCCTCGGGGGTGATGGTCTGCAAGCCGCCGCAATATCTCCTCATGGGCTCTGGACTGCCCTTCCCATCAAGGACACAACTGTGTGCAAATAAATAAACTAGATAAATTGCATCTTAATTAAGACCAAAGCCACAGACAAGGCTCCTCTATCTGGAAAATGCCCAGTGTGGATGCTACCAGATTTATGGTTTAGGGCCTGTTATGCAAGTTATAGAACGATTTTGCTTCTCACAGTCTGTTTACCAACTAAAATTCCTGTTTAGATCTAAAAAAAAAAAATGGTTATGTATGGAGCAATTTCCCACTTTTTAAGGTATTTTTGTTGGCAATTAGTTTTGGTATCACCTTCAATATTCATTGGTATCATGTGAAGGAAAGATCAACTACACCTGTTGGTCCTTCTAGCTGCTCAGGCTATGTGCAATGTAGTTCTGTGGTTCAGGACTGACCACCCTGCTAAAATGTAAGGAAACCTTTTATAGCACGACATTGCCAACTATATTGCCACTAAGATGCCAGTTAGCTAGCATTTACCAGTGCCAACTGTGCTGTTGTCGGTTCGCAAGGTTTTTACATCCATTTTAGGTAGTTAGGTTGCTAGTAACAAAACTCCTTACTGCTGCATTAAAAGTAACTTAAAACTACAGTGCATTCAGACTTTTAGAATAAAAAAGCACATAGCAAATAACACAACAAATCACAAACATCATAATTTATTATTTATTATTAAATAATTCCTTATTTATTAAGCATCATAATCCTTGAATATATGTTTGAAGGAAACAATGTTTTCTACTGAAGAATTGTTTTGAAAAACTACTACCCTCCTTTTCCACATATTTACCAGCTGAAATGCATTCTGTCTATGTAAGGTGGTTGACATAATTGTGGAGCAGAGTTCATCTGTGTGTGCACAGGTTTTGCATCTAGTAGAAACGACATTGCTTCAGTTGCCACTGCGAAAACAGGACCTGGAAAAGTCATTCCTGAGAGCTTTCCTGGGATACCGCTTCGCCGAACGGCAGTAGGGGATGTGACTAGGTCTGACCTGGTCACCTGGAGCTGAAAAGATCAAATTATTGTTTTTCCGACTGAGTTTTATTTTCTCCTCAGGTTCCTTAGATCAGCTGTGTTTTGGAGGGGCATGCCTGGCTGGGTTTGCAACAAAGTCGTCCAACATGGCGGCAGGCCAAGGGGAAGGGGAAAGGAGTCCTGCAGGCGATCGGGGAGATGTTTGCTCCACAGTTTGAGGGTTGCGGTGTTATTTTTTTTTAATGCTTGTCCACAGTTCTTTTAATTAAAAAAGGCCATGTCAGACTTATTAAATTTGGCTTTCCACTTTCCAAAACAAAGCAGAATGCTGGCTCAGTGAAATCCAGCGTTTAAACAGCACTCAGGCCATCTCTAAGACGCCATGAATGTCAAAGGTTAAACACGCCCCTCAGAGTCATTCCGTGTCGTGTTTTTATAGAACTATGAAACATACCAAATTCCATCGTATATAAATATTAAAGTCTGTTGTTCTCTGTTTTTCTCCTTCGGTCTCAAACCTGCCCTCTACCGCTCTGATAATCAACATCCACTATTCTCTTCAGGCCTCTGTAGACAAGCAGCCCAGACCCACTCTCATAAGGGGGCCTACAACTCCCCAAGCAGGGGTTCTCTCTGGTATCCCCGTAAATCTACTACCATTGTCTGAACTCCTAAAACCCCTCCCTAACACCCCTAACACTGCTCTCCGCTCTCTGTGGTACACCTAAATATGCCTACCGCATCAGTGGAAATCTCTTCCCCTCTCTCCTCTCTTGTAATACTTCTGCATAGCAAGAGCCTATTTTATGACAGGTCAACATGTCGGTTTGAATTTTATTTTCTAACAAGCAAACAACACAGAGCATGGTGATTACTTTGAGGGTAAAAGCCATTTGGTAGAGTTGTGGAGTGAGTTTACTCAGGTTGGATTGAAAACAACCTTTTACAGTTGAGGAAGAATGTCAATTTGTTCCTCAATCTTCAGTGTACTGTACTTTAATATACATGTAATTTAAACTTCATCGAGATTAGTTTCCAGAGAGCAAACATTTGACTACGTCATACTGTGTATCTTTGACATTTGACTACGTCATACTGTGTATCTTTGACCTTTTTGTGGCATGCAGGTATCCTTAAAAATAGTTGTACTAAAAAAAAATACAGATTCAATAAATGTGCATTCTGTCTGGCAACGGCTTCTTTGTTTTGTCCGAATCAACGTAGTTCAGTCTTGACAATCTGAGTGGTCACTGCTTTTCGCATCACCCTGTTTAGTTTACACAACTTGATTTACAACTTTTAGTTTTCTGTGTTTATACAGTTAAACCTCTTGTTTGATACCATGACACTTTCTAGACAGGTCTACTAATGTATCTTTATGGCTCATACATTAAAAGTGCCTTCATTACCAAATGACTGAGCCACTATATGCCAAATGAGCACTTTAGATGTATGTACGGCTAGTTTAAAGTTTATAAGCATGCTAAATAACCAGGGCTTCTATAGCAGACAGGATCAATGAGTATGCATACATATTTAGGACATATAATTGGTGGTGTGTTAGCTCTGGTTCAGATTGTGTATGTGTGCGTGCGTGCAAGTGTGTGTGCATGTGTGTCAGCTGTCATGGACTCAGGAAAGTAAACCAAAACAAGTGCCACATAATGCTGTGTGTGTGTGTCGGTGTGTTAGTTAATGTTGATTTGTGGTATGCAATAATAAAGATTGTCTGGCTCCACCTGTTGGTTGAAAGACTTCCTTGAGTGTTTTTCTGCAAGTACATCATGGAGAGAGTTATCCTTTTATGCTCTTCGTAACTCATAGATTGAAAGTGTTGACGGTTCATGGATGGATTCAAAATGAAAGGGGAGAATGTAACATCTATACAATGTATCCCAACATGAAACCCGTTATTCAGTGAGTTATTTGAAAGATTAGAATAGTTCTATTTAATAATTTAATTAATACGATATGTTATGATTACTCAATTACTAAAACTGTGAAAAGGTCAATCTTAACTACGATAGCCTATTTTTGACATCATTGAGATGGATTCGGAAATAAAAGTTGTAGTTCTCAGAATGAACACTAGTAGTCCGCATTTGTATTCGTCATTTGGACCATCACGGCCACCGTATGGGTATGAAATTTGTCACATGATAGCAGGCGGTTATATGTCAACAATGTTTCAAAAAGTCGACAAGATGGATTTTCCTAATGCAAGATAATTTTCCCGAATTTGTAGGCGGGTGGCTGTTTGTTCGCGCAGATGTCCTTCTGTCTGTCGCCTAAGGTATGATACTGCTATTCTGAGCTTAAGGGGCCAAATAGTAGCTAACCGTGATGTTAAATTAGCCTAGGCTGGGTTGTCTTAATTCTATTACACGCTCTACTACTATTATTATTATGCACTGACAATTTGCAGGTTGGTTTGTTCAAAAAGTAAACCGTAAGAGCAGCACTGTAGGTTGCTACCTCTATTTATGTCTGCGATTAGAGGAAGTGAAAGCTCTTATTAACCAACTTCCTCGTTTATCAATATTTAATGCAACTCAATGGTTTCGACTGACCTCATAGTTTCCATAGGGATATTTTTCTGTACTTCTTTTCTGTACTGGACTGTAGTCCACGTATATAATGAGAAAATATAGCCTAGCTTACGTTTATTTGCAGGCAGGCTCATTAGAATAGATAATTTTGAGTAAGGCTAGCATGAAATGAATTTTACAGTGTCCATGTCCTGTTCTTAACAAAAATGCTTCTTTAAAAATCGTCTTTTTCTCAAGGATGTCTACAACACCAAGTAGTCAGCCCACCCTCGTTCATCGGCTGGCCACACTGCTGAGAAACAATGGTATGACGTATTATTCACTAACACTGCTGTTTGACGTTTGTATCAAGTGACAGACATGGGTTCGGTGGCCGTTTATTGTATATAATACATGCAGTACATAAACTCTATAGGTATCTATCAAACACGTATGGTCTGATTGCAATTTAATTGACCTATGGAAGGCCGGATGTTTTTCTTGTACCATTACTGTACTTTTCATAGGTTATTTGGAATATGTTCAGTGATTTTTTTCAGCTGCATTTAGGAGTAATCACTGACTCTCCACAGCAACCATAATAGTGAGGTGTGTGTGTTCAGAATCACCAGAGACTAGACACCATGTCTCTGATTGTTATGTGGCATTTTTAATGGATTAGATTAGTTAGGAGTCCTAGTTATTGAGAGGCTTGTAGTTAACGCTACCCAGGGGAGTTGCCCAGGAAAGCTTCAGTTGCTGGCACCTTCTAGCCACTATCTCGGTTACATAGGCTGGTTCTCAGAAAATAAATTAATCAAATCTTTTGACAAAAATGTACTGCAAGGTATGAATGAAGTACATTCAGTCCAGTCCAGTACAATACAAATTAAAGAACTAAATATGGCAATATTGTCCACTTCCGTCGTATACTTCTGTTTTCCTCCACTCCCCACTAAAATAGTTTTGATCTATAAATATGAGATGACAATGCAGCGGTTTCTGCCGTGGGTTGTCTGAGTCTTTACTTAGTGTCCAGTTTTTTCTTCTGAGTCTGATCATGTGTGTTTGGTTACCAAGGTGACTGTGTGCTGGACGGCAGCAGCACCCTGACGCTCCAGGTGAGCCACCTGCAGCATCTGACGCGTCTGTTTGAGCAGCACCTGATCTCGCGCACACACCAACATGGCTTCCTGGCTCTCCCCTCCCACCCTGCCGACACTGCCTCCCTCCTCCAGGTGCAGTTCTTGTTTGACGTCCTGCAGAAGACCCTGTCCATGAAGGTACACACACTATTCAAAGCACATGTGCACTTACAAAATAGGATGCAAAGCAGGTTGATTTTTAAGATGCCGCTTTTCTTTATAACCTCAAAGATCTGCTTTAGAATTTTAAATAGTGTTTTTTTTTGTGGTAGTAGTTTTATAGAAGTTGCAGTTGTGAAGAGGCCTTTTTCAGAAAAACTCCAAAACAGTTACATCATAAATTGAAGTCGTTGTAATACTCAAACAAACCACTAGATAGAGCGATTTTGTGATTTGTTTTCTTTCGTTCTTTCCAGCTTGTCAACCCTCCTGACTCAAGACTGCAATCTGTAGTGAAAATCTTCCCCTTTAAGTCACTCAAACACTTGGAGGTATTTCACCAATGCTTTGTTCTCAATGTCATACATCTTTGCTTGAGGTGGCTCCATGTGTGTAGCTGTCTGACTATCCATTTCCATGTCTGTGGGTTTTCCATTTCTACATAAAGCTGTCAGATTGATTGACAATCTGTGTACTTTTCTCAGCGGCTAACCCTCTGATATTCTCTTTGGCTATCTGTGCATCTGATATATGTCTCACTCACTGTCTGTTATCTTTCTTTACTTTGTAAATAACCTTTTTTACTATGTAACATATTGACATGCCTGACTGACATATTTACTTTTAAAGAATTTAAAAAAAATACTTTATCAGTTTGCCTGTCTGACCAATTGCTGATGTGTCTGTGAGTCTATGGATCTATCAGGATGTCTCTTTATGCTCTCAAAATATACTGTTGCCATCTGCGTCCCAGCATTTACTGTTTCAAAACTAATTTAAAAGATTCAGCGACTAACATTTAGTCTGTCTTTGTCTGTCTGTGTATTGGTCTGTCTATCTGTCACTATGTCTATTTCTCTGTCACTCTGTCTGTCTTTCTGTTTATATGTCTCTTTGTCTATTTGTCTATCGTTCAATTTGTCTATCTGTCTCTCATTATCTTTGTCTGTCTTTGTGTCCGTGTATCTTTCTGTCTGTCTGTCTGTCTGTCTGTATGTGTGTGTGTGTCCTAGCTGAAGCGTATCCCACCCCACTGTCTGGAGGGGCTGCGGGGGGTCTACTCTCAGCTGGAGGTCTTCACCTGCTCCAAGAGCCTCAGCTCCCTGGAGGTACGCTCATAAACCAGCACATGCTCCAGTACTACAATACTAGGGTGCTGCTGTGAGCTGTGTTGACAGAATTTGTGTGTGTGTGTGTGTGTGTGTGTGTGTGTGTGTGTGTGTGTGTGTGTGTGTGTGTGTGTGTGTGTGTGTGTGTGCGTGTGTTTGTACATGTGTGCGTGCATGTGTGCACGCATGCCTGTGTGTGTGTGTATGTGTGTTAGGAGCTGCTATCGCTGTGCGGTGGAGACCTGAGTTCTGCTTTGCCATGGCTGGAGTTGCACACGCTCAACTTCAGCTACAATTCCATCTCCTGCCTGGACGAGTCGCTGGTGAGACACACACACACACACACACAGACACACAGTCAGACCCATTGGTATGTTCAATTTAAAATCTGAATGATTGGCTGATGAAACTCACGATACCCTCTCTCTGACAGAGTTTGCTGAATGTCCTGAAGTCCCTGGACCTGAGCCACAATAAGATCCAGGACTGCGCTGACTTCCTGAAGGTAGGGAGTGGGCTTGGGCCTGGCAGCGTGACGGAGCAGACACTGAGGCTGTGGGTGCCTTTTAAAGCCCCATCTAAAATGGCTACACCTGTTTAAAGCCTGATCTGACAGTGGACAGTGTTACACCTATTAAACCCATCGGAAACGACTATACCTATTTGTGCCCCATCTGATAATATCTGAACCCTGCCTTCAACAACCACACCCTGTTTCGAACCCTCTGAACCAACCTCACCTGCTGTGACTTCCTGACGCACCCCTTGGTGCCCTTTCACACAGAGGGTGTTTATGCTCATGAAGGTGATGGTTGACGTCCGTGACTCAGCCTCGCTCTCTCTCTCGCCAACTCCACAGTTTGATTCCTTTTGTGCATCTCTTTAATTCCTCTCGTCTGAGGAGTGGAGGCGGCGATGCTCTCAGGCGGTGCTCTCTGCCACTCAAGAGAGAAACAGGAAACCAGTCGTTGACACTCTGAGCTCTGAAGCCTTTAGTCGGCCAGTCACACCTCAGCCTTTGAACCCATGACCCCTGGTGACCTTTGCCCTACCCACACATCTGGTCAGCAGATGCACTGAAGGCTGGACAGGGAAGAGGACTTCCATAAAACTCACAGTCAGCTATCAGTCTTTGTGAAAGGAGGACAGGGTCTTTTTTTTCTCTGTATAGAGTACAGAACTGTACAGAAGTTTCCATAAAAGCTGTGTTGGTTAACCTGGATTTCATGTGTGAACCAATGGGGATGTCTATCTCTCACTCAAGTTCCTTCTTCTCTGATTTAGTTTCAGTGCCCCATTACTTGTGCAGTGGTGTGTAACATGGTGGGCTAAAACTGTGTAGAATAGCACTGAATACAATACAATAAGAGTCAAACTAATTATGCAATTTATTTTTACAAATGCAATATTATAGTAGGCTCATTTTGTATAATTCTGTATAGTAGGCGTTTTGTGTAATGATCTAAATGGAGGGGTTGTTTTGTGAATGAATGTTTCAAGTGAGCATCTAGCACAGTCAGTCTGCATAAACCGCAGCATTCAGATAATAGCAACTCTGTTAGTGGCTGTGCTGTCGGCCCACTTGCATAACATGGCCTTTTTTTAGCGCAATCAGTTCCTTGGCCGTCTATCTGTTTGGTCAGTGTTCTGGAAAGGCATTAGGATGTGTGGGACAACAACAACAACAACAGCATCAACAACAACAACAACAGTTCCTAGAACATCTTTTGGTTGTGTTTTTGGAAACAACATTCATCAGTAACTGTCAAGTTATTTGCCTGGCTTCACACCAAACACTTTATGATCTCCAATTATCTGAACTGATATGAGTTGTGCTGTGTTGACAAACATTTACCCTATTCTTTGGACTGCATTCAAGTTTTTTCATTACTGGACACACAAAAGGGTCTATGCTTTCAAGGGATGTTTTGTGATGCAAGCCACTAGGTGACTGAGGTGATTCGGAAGGAACATTAGTGTATTGCTTCTGTTAAATTCTTTTTTTGTTGTTGTTTTGTTCTTTATGTTCTTATTGTCTTACCCCTGTCTTCTTTTTGTCCTCTCTCTCTCTCTCTCTGTGTCTGTCTGTCTCTCTTCTCTTCTCCTGTCCTGTTAGCCTTTGAGCGATCTGGAGCACCTGAACCTGGCCTATAATAACCTCCAGAGGGCGCCACAGTTGGGCCTGAGTGCCAGGGTCAAACTGAGCGTGCTCATACTGCGCAACAATGAGCTAGAAACCATTAACGGTGAGGCCACCAAGTCTTTCTCTCACACACACACACACACACACACACACAAACACACAAACCTACACCTACACAACTCCATTCTCAACCTTACACATGGAGTCACCGGAACAGGAGAGCCACCGCCTAACTTGGAGAAGGCGCTGTCTTAGGATAGGTGTGTGTTGTGTGTATTCTCTCTGTGTTGTTCTGCGAGGTTTTAGCAGGGCTGAGGTTTGTATTCTGTCCTGAGCTGTGGCTTGAGAACGAGTCATGTTGGGGACTCTTCAGTTCTGAGCTGCATGTGTGTTTATGCCCTCATCCCCTTCAGAAGGGAGGCCCCCAGAGGCAGCCTGCTGCCAGTCATAGCTGTGCTGTGCTGTGCTGTGCTGTGACGGTAGGCCTGAGGTGGAGACCAAACCTGCTCTAATGTGGGTGTGCTCTACCTTTAGGCTCTGCTCTACCTTTAGGCTCTAACGTGTTAATGTGTTCTTCTGCGAAGATACGTGGTGTTCCTTCGTTCCGCATGGTCTGAGTCATCCTTGGCTCCAGTTCTTTCTCTTCTTAGTGACAGTTAGGTCCCACAGTGAAGGTGTGTGAATGCTGTCTTCAGAAGTGCTGTCTTTTCTGACCAGTGTGTGTATTTACGCTAAGAAGTGCTGTCTGTGCAGAACGCAGACACTCCCACATTCACACACACACACACATACACACACACTGAGACTCGCACAGACACACTCTTATACACACACACACACACTGAGACTCCCGCACCGGCACAGACACACTCTCTCACACAGACACACACACACACACACACACTTAGACTCCCACACTCGCACAGACACACTCTAAAGGCTGAAATATACTACTACGACTCCGTTACTCCGTGGTCACGCCTCGACGGACTCATATTCGTTTATGGTTCTCCGACGGTTGTGGGTGTTGTAAAGCATTGATACTGATGTATTGACGGATTCGGATAGTTACAAAATTTGGGAGGTGCACGTCAGGCCACGGAGAGGTGCTCGGAGAGGGTTTGCAACGTCCGAGAGGGCTCTCCCTGTCTCCGTGTGTCCGTAAACGGACGACCATAAATTGCGCTTTAAGGCCGAAATATACTTCTACGACTCTGTTACTCTGGTCACGCAGTTGTAAACACAGCTCTCTGCTACTGTTTCTCTTAGAGACTTGCTGTCCAGATTGTGTCACTGTCACTGTGTCACATCCGTCCCTTTCATTCTCTCTCTGTCTCACCCTCACGTGAATACAAGTTTCTCTCTCTCTCACACAGACACACACACACACACACACACACACGTACATGCACATGCACATGCACACACGCACACATGCACACACACATATAGTGTTTGGGAAGCTTCTTTGAAAGTACCAGTTACTTCACACTGGAAGAAGTTGAATTACAGGAAAGGGAGAAATCTAGTTCGGTTAACTAAAGCTACTTAGAAAAAGTAGTTCAAACTACTCAATACAAAATGATCAAATTGACAATGTACACGTAATACGAGATTATTAAAAATATATTATACAAAAATTCCCAGCAAAAAATGCCATTCAATAGGTCACTCACAGGTCATATATAAACCAAAAAAAAAAATTCCCCTCTGTTCATGGGATTCATATATCGGCATGGTCATGCTGATTCTTCCACTAAGCTAAGATTTGTGACTTTTATCCATGATGACGTTGTCTCTATGTACACAAAGGTCAGGTGTGTGGTGGTGGCTGCCTGGTGAATGCATTGCCTGGGCATGCCTTCACCCAGTGAGGATTAAAGAAAAATGGGGTGGAGTGGGTGAAACTTCCGAAAAAAGGTTCCGACACATCTTCCACTTGTCATCAACAACTCATCTGTCACTGTAGTAGAGCATTTCAAGTTCCTAGGCACAACCATCACCAACACACTAAAATGGGACAATAACATCACTCAATTAGTGAAGAAAGGTCAGCAGCGCCTGTTCTTCCTCCGGCAGCTGAGAGGACTACAGGTCAGCCCCCCCATCATGGTGCAGTTTTACAGGGCTATCATTGAGAGTGTGCTTACATCCTCTCACTCGGTCTGGTATGACTCTGCCTCTGCCCGCTCTAAGGCCAGGCTCCAAAGAGTCATACGGGCAGCAGAGCGCATCATCGGCTGCCCCCTTCCCTCCATCAAGGACCTTCACAGCTCCAGATCCCTCAGGAAAGTAATGAAGATCACGGCAGACCCCTCACATCCTGCTAACAGTCTCTTTAACCGTCTCCCCTCTGGACAGCGATACAGGGCCATCATGACCAAAACATCACGTCACCTCAACAGTTTTTTCCCCCAAGCAATAGCCCTCCTAAATAGCTCTCACACACGAACTTTATCGCACTTTATTTAACTTTATTTAACATTATTATTGTTGCACTACCTCCATTCTTATTTATTATTTTGCTCATACTGTCTGGTACTATCTGTCCTTGTATTGTTGTTCTGTGTTGTCTTGTTGTTCTATCTGTGATACTATAGCCTGCATGGAGAAAACCAAAAACAATTCCTAGTATCTGTATACATGGCGAATAAAGTTGAATTGAATTGAATTGAATTGAAAGGGGGCTTCAATGACACTAGAGTAAAAGTAAAAAAACTGTAAAAATAAAATGTAGTTAAACTACCAATTTAATTACAGTTGACTTAGACTAGTTCACTAACTCCCCAACACTGCACACACACACACACACACACAGATTAAAAGTGTATGTAGTGCCACCTCATCTCTAAAGATTCTGGAAATGAGGACACTTGACATGGGTCTAGTGTCCTTATCCCCCCCCACTCCTCTCTCTCTCACTCATGGACTCATTCAGACACACACACACACACACACACACAGAGAAAGTGAGAGAAAGTCAGAGGGGATGGGATTGAGAGTCAGTGGAATGCAGACGCAGGATAACTGGACTGACTGACTGACTGACTCCAGATCAGGAGTAACGCTGGCACTGTTGGTCCTCCCCCTCAGCAGACATATAAGATGACCTGCTTAGTAGTATTACATGGAACCCCAAAGGCTGACACACACATTCACACACACAGTCACTGTACACACACATTCACACACACAGTCACTGTACACACACATTCACACACACAGTCACTGTACACACACATTCACACACACAGTCACTGTACACACACATTCACACACACAGTCACTGTACACACACATTCACACATACAGTCACTGTACACACACATTCACACACTCACAGTCACTGTACACACACATTCACACACTCACAGTCACTGTACACACACGTTCACATACACTGTCACTGTACACACACATTCACACACACAGTCACTGTACACACACATTCACACATACAGTCACTGTACACACACATTCACACACACAGTCACTGTACACACACATTCACACACACTGTCACTGTACACACACATTCACACACTCACAGTCACTCTATACTCTGTCTCAGAGAGGCATGGTCAGTGGTGAGAGACCTTTGTATTACCTGTTGTCCGAGTGAAATGGAAACTTCTAGCGTCTCATTTAACTGCCCCGTGTCTGTTTCCTGTGAGAGTCATTTTCAGTATGATGACAATTACAGCTGTTGTCTGTCTGATCTGTCTTTGCCTCCGTTTCCTGCTGTCCCATCACACGCACACACTAACACATGCTCTCTCTGTCTGTCTGTCTGTCTGTCTGTCTGTCTGTCTGTCTGTCTGACACACACAAACACACACTTACACACCCCATGAAACCAAGTTCAGGACTAAACTGGGTCACTTCCCTTCCCAGCCGCCTCTATCGTAGGCCGTGGTTCACTCTACTGTGCCTGTTATTCCTGCTGATTTCTGGTTGTGTGTGTTTTATTTACCTCAGGGTTAGAGCAGCTGGGCTCGCTGCAGCACCTGGACCTGGCCTACAACCTGCTGCTGGAGCACTCGCAGCTCGCCCCTCTCTCTCAGCTGCACTGCCTCAACCTGGTGAGACACGCTCACTACTGCACCTACTGACCACTTAGACACACTCAGTACTGACCACTCACTACTGCCCCCTACTGACCACTTAAAGGCACGCTCACTACTGCCCCCTACTGACCACTTAGACACACTCAGTACTGACCACTTAAAGGCAAACTCACTACTGCCCCCTACTGACCACTTAAAGACACACTCAGTACTGACCACTTAAAGGCAAACTTACTACTGCCCCCTACTGACCACTTAAAGACACACTCACTACTTCCCCCTACTGACCCCTAAGGAGACACTCACTACTGCCCTTACTGACCACTTAAAGGCACACTCACCGAACCCAGAGGAGCTCTCATGTTAAGCTTAGTTGAGTACAGATAAGTGTGTACAGTGGAACCCGACATTACTGGCATGTTGACATCACCGGATTGCAAATCTCTTGAATACATGTTACAAAGTCACTGACAGACTCAATCCCCTCAAGGATGACTTGAACACCATCTCCCCAAGTTGATCCGATTAGGAGTAGAGACAACAACAAACACCACAGCACGCTCTCAGTGTCTCCTCTCTGCTTCTTCAAACCATCTTGTGGTCTGGGAGATTGCTGGGTAATTAGTGGATTTGGGGTCATTAGTTGCAGTGCAGGTAATGACAGGTCTGTGTGTGTTTACCGAGTTCTCTGAGCTCTGTAGTCTTTCCACACTCGTTTGGGAGTTCTGTTCTGAGTTGCAGGGTAAACTGTGTTGATTTCTAAAGCTTGATAAAACCATAAGTGATGTGGATGTGGATAGTTGAAGTGCAGATTGGCCCTCAAGTGTGTTTTGATCAGTCTCTGTTTGTGTTTGTGTGTGTGTGTTGCTTCACAGTTGATCTTGGAAGGCACCCCCTTGTTCTTCCAGAAGACCCATCGCTCGTCCACGGTCTGCCATCTCTCCCCCAGGGCTGCTTTCCAGCGAGTGAGTCTGTGTGTGTGTGTGTGTGTGTGTGTGTGTGTGTGTGTGTGTGTGTGTGTGTGTGTGTGTGTGTGTGTGTGTGTGTATGTGTTTCTGTGTGCTATATAAGAAAAAGAAGAAAAAGTATAGTGTGTCTGTGTGTGCTATAAATGTGTGTATCTCTGTGCATGTTTGTGTGTCTGTGTGTGCTATAAGTGTGTGTGTGTGTGTGTGTGTGTTTTAAAGCCTAAAGAGAAGAATAAACAAATTAGAGAGAGAGCCACAATTTGTTCTCCGTTTGCTTAAGTGTGTGAGGAACTTCAAGATGAGTTTACAGAAATGTGTGTGTCTCTTGATTGCTATAAGGTTTGTGTCTGTGTATATATGTGTGTGTGTGTGTGTTTGTTATTTGGACTGGGGAGGGTATGTTTTTGTTTTGAGGTTGGGGGTAGACTAGGTTAATTTATGGGGTGAGCGCAGGGTTCTTCATTTTAGTGTTAACGCTCGCAGCGGTCAGTGTATGTTTATGTTTGTGTACGTAAAATTGATTCAGTGAGGTTCACAAGTTCTTCCATCCTCCTGAATCAGCCCAATCTCCCAAACAGTTAGTCCATCAGTACTCCACGTACTCAACACACAACCTCTCTCTCTCACACACACACACACACACACACACACACACACACACACACACACACACACACACACACACACTGTCTTTCACCTCTATCTTACATGAAATTCTCTATAACATCACAACACGTCTGCTCTTTGTAAAGGTCCCATTACGCTAGCGTCTCTGTCATTTCTCTGAGTGAAGTGAAGGCCCCTGTGATCGTGTTGTTGCTTTAGGTGTGTATCTGTCAGCAGTAGCATCTCCCTCTGTTCTTTCTCACAGTTCCGACTGGACGGCTGCCTTCTCTCTACCTCAGAACTGGCGGTGAGTAACAGCCCCTTTCTCTCTCTCTCTGTGTGTGTGTGTGTGTGTGTGTGTGTGTGTGTGTGTGAGTGTGTGTGTATATGTGTGTGTCAGATCACCCACCCAGGCTGAGATGGAGAGACCTCTTCCACCAACTCAGCAAATTTGTGTTGGCCTACATTCCCTGCTTGCCATATCAGTCTTAGCTTAGCGTAGTTCAAACAGTGGGGTGATCCAAGTCTTCAAAGGGCCTTTGTGATTGCTCTGAGAACGCAAGCCATACATTGAACCCTGTGGTCTCGTAAAGGTACTATGGCCGCTGAATACAACAGAGCCTTATTTCTTCCCACTTCATTTGTCACCCATAGGTGCTGCCCAAACCTGGAGTGCTGATTGGTCAGATGGCGCAGGCCCACGCCCCGGCCCTGTTTGCCGCGGCAACGGAGCGCGGCTCCCAGGAGTTCTCGAGCGGAGGAGGCGACCTGAGCGACAGCCTGTCCGTGAGTGAGCCGGGAGTGTCCCGCCTGCGCAAGAAGAAGTCAAAGGTACACGCATCTCCCGTCCACTCCCCGCTCCGGTGACCTCTGACCCCCAGTACAGAGAACTCTCTCTCCTGTCTCCGTCTTTCTCTCTCATCCCCAGAAGAACTCGTTGCTCTCTGGCCCTCAGTTATACATCACAACAGAGAAAGCTGGGTTATTCACTTTGGCTGTGTTGTGAAATGCTTACACACTGAAAAGTGCACCAAAGGTTCACGCTGGAGCATCGTGCCTCACGGTGTCTTTTACAGTGGACATGCGGTGACATGCCACTGATGGTGTCTTTACAGTGGACATGCGGTGACATGCCACTGATGGTGTCTTTACAGTGGACATGCGGTGACATGCCACTGATGGTGTCTTTTACAGTGGACATGCGGTGACATGCCACTGATGGTGTCTTTACAGTGGACATGCGGTGACATGCCACTGATGGTGTCTTTACAGTGGACATGCGGGGACATGCCACTGATGGTGTCTTTTACAGTGGACATGCGGGGCCATGCCACTGATGGTGTCTTTTACAGTGGACATGCGGGGCCATGCCACTGATGGTGTCTTTTACAGTGGACATGCGGGGACATGCCACTGATGGTGTCTTCTGTGATGAGAGTTTGGCTTGCTGGAGTGGCCACTGTCTATTGTTACTTTACGTCTGTATCTTATTCCTATACTTCTGTCTCGGTCTACATCTTATTAGGCACAACTATAAGATCTAAGTAGGGATCTTGAGTACACTTAATGGATGTGAAGTACACTGATGGATGACCATTTTCTTTTTGTGTATCCAATTTATATCAGTGCTGGTGGTGGAAAGATAAATTGAAAGCATGTTTGAAAGTTGAGCCTTGATATTGTGGTTTGAAGAAATGGTTAATTTTCATCCATTTTCGTCACTTTTGATTCATTTTCATCTCCTCAATGGTATTTTGTTGTCAGTGTCACTCCGATTGTCACGTTGTCCACCCTGAAGAACATTGGACAGCTCTGACAAGCTGATATGAAGACACTGATGGCTTCTTATTGTGTTTCTGCTCCTGCAGGGGAAAGTGAGGGTGCGGAGAGCCAGCATCTCTGAGCCCAGCGACACGGACCACGAGCTGAGAGTGGGGTCAACCCTACAGGGTGAGTTCAGACCACGAGCTGAGAGTGGGGTCAACCCTACAGGGTGAGTTCATGAGTCTGACCCCCCACAGCCCAAGCAGATCATGTCATGTGACCATCCTGGGTGTGTTATAATGAGTAGCACTAGGAAAATTAGGGATTGAATGTGTCGCCTTCATCACAGGTTTGGTGACATATAGACTCTCCGTCTTCTTAGTCATGAAGTGACTAGCAGTGACAAGCAGTTTGGTCAGAAATTCATATTAGTCTGTGTTTTAATGATTTAAAAATAGAATGCATTTTAGTAAAAAGTTTAAGCTGTGTAGTTTAAAATTTAAGCTGAGGCTTATGTAGCATTCACCAATCATATATATATATATATATGTCATATGGCTGTTGCTGAATAGACTGCAGTATCCGCCAGAGCTCAACCTCAGGTCTGTATGTTTCTCACCCATCCTTAGACATCGTGCTGCACCACCAGAAAGACATTGAGCGCATGGACAGCTTCCGGGAGCAGCTGGGCGAGGACTGGCTCCGCTACCAGCACCACCTGGATGCCTCCGCCAAACCCCCTACCCCGCCTCCCCAGCTCACCATGCCCGACACCCCCCACATCACCCCCCACGTCACCCCACCTGTCATCCCCAACGGCCTCTGCACCCCCTCTCCCTCCCCGCCTAAGGATCCCACTGAAGAGAAGACGGCTCTGGCGGAGGCCCCGGACTGCGCCTCTCCCCTGCTGACGTCGGAGCCCAGAGACGAGATGGACACCACGGAGTCCACGCTGCAGTGGTCGCACACCGACTCCACCCTGGAGAGGAGCGACCCGAACGCCAGCGCGCTGCTCACGTCGACAACGCAAGCAGAGGAAGATGAGGAAGATGAGGAGGAGGAGGATCGGGGAGGTTGGTCTCATCTGTCTTTTCAACCCTACCATTACCTTTTTACCTTTTGGAAAAATGTGTAGTTGTGTTTTGTTTTTCTTCCCAAACCTCCTACACTGAAACGAAAATCAAAGCACCATTAGAGGCCATGCTTCAGCAGGTTATATATCTGTTGCACTCCTCCTGCCTCTCCAAACAGATCACTATCAATATCGGTGTTGAGATGAGTCAGTATTGTTCTAACCTGACAAGTTGAAAGAATATCCATGATTCATATTGGAAGCCTGCTATCACTGGATAGTTTTAAGTCTTCAGTTCCACAGGTCTCCCCATAGGGCCTTACTCTCTCTTTCATCCTTCTCAAGTTTTTCTCGTTTCTTCTGTCTTTCTTCTGCTCTCCTCCACCCGTCCCTCCCTCCCTCTCTCCCTCCTCGTAGTGGACCTGTGCCTGCCGCTGCTGGTGGGTGTTGTGAGTGAGGATGAGGAGGGTGAGGAGAGGAAGGCCCCGGGGCCAGTGTTCCTGCGTGTGAGACAGGGCCTGCTGCTGGAGGTGGACATGCAGCACGGTCGCGTCAGGAGACGAGTGGAGCTGGACAGCCTGCAGCACATCACCAGCATACGTGCCCCCTGGGGTGACAAGGTCAGAGGGCACTGCCCATGGATTCTACACGTAGAGAAGAGACAGGGTTCATAGGGCACTGCCCATGGATTCTACACGTAGAGAAGAGACAGGGTTCAGAGGGCACTGCCCATGGATTCTACACGTAGAGAAGAGACAGGGTTCAGAGGGCACTGCCCATGGATTCTACACGTAGAGAAGAGACAGGGTTCATAGGGCACTGCCCATGTATTCTACACATAGAGAAGAGACAGGGTTCATAGGGCACTGCCCATGTATTCTACACATAGAGAAGAGACTAGGATTGTGCATGGAAAACCGAATAGCCGAATAACAGTTTGCAGGATAACTATTCAAATACAAATATACCTATTTGGTTATCATGGACAGTATCATGGGAAGTTCTGAGAAAAAGAAGAATACTTGAAATAATTACATTGTTCTGTTGTAGACACAGTATGCAGTATGCACACACACGTTTTGTAATTCATTGGCATCGCACACGTAAATTCCTCATCTGTCTTTCACATTGATATTCACTCTCTCCTTCTCACACACACACACACACACACACACACACACACACTTTCTGACACACATACTTTCCCCCCTTAGGAGGACAGTGAGAGTCTCCCGGCTCTAGAGCTGCACTTTAGTTTCATCATCCGGGAGCGCCGGCAGCGGTGCTACGTCATGCTGGATGAGAATCCCCAGCAGGCCTTGCAGGTGAGACGCCCAGTGAGACGCCCAGACCTAGGACAAACAGCTGGCCTGTCCCCAGTACACATCTGCCAGTCAACAGCACTCATATCCAAACCAACTCACTTCCATAGAACACTGTGTTTTGTCTTTCAACCATCTGCTGAATCATCATTCAATCAATACAATATTCATACAATCAACAGATCATTGTAGTGATGTCTGCCATATCTCAAACGAAGCCAGATTCAGATTTAAAGATAGTCAGTTAGTCAGCCTGCGTTTAAAGAATGTGCTAGCAGTCCTGTGCTGATTTTTTTTTTTTTTGCAGCAGCAGCAGCATGTGGAATCTGCTCTGATTTATGCGCAGGCTGTTATTATGCTCTGGGTGGGGGATTTTTGGAGTGGAGTGTGTCTCCAGAATTAGAAAAAAAAGAAGTCATTTCATGGTTATGTGGAGCAAACAAGGCCATCAGCCACATAACATTCACAAGGCCAGTAACCCTCCTTGACTTCCAGGCCTATATTAAGGGCACCGAGTTCCCCCTTACACTTCTCCCAGCGTGTGTGTTTGTTTGAGTGAGTGTGAGCGCGTGTGTGTTTGTTTGAGTGAGTGTGAGCGCGTGTGTGTGTGTTTGTTTGAGTGAGTGTGAGCGCGTGTGTGTTTGTTTGAGTGAGTGTGAGCGCGTGTGTGTTTGTTTTGAGTGAGTGTGAGCGTGTGTGTGTTTGTTTGAGTGAGTGTGAGCGCGTGTGTGTTTGTTTGAGTGAGTGTGAGCGCGTGTGTGTTTGTTTGAGTGAGTGTGAGTGCGTGTGTGTTTGTTGATTTTCCTGCCCTCTCACGTGTGACCCTTTGTGATTTGTTATTTGGTTGTCTCTCCCACACCGACTTTCTTACACATACACAAACACATATTTACACACACACACACACACACACATACACACACTCACACACAAACACAAACACACACACACACACACACACACACACTCACACACTCTCACACACACACTCTCACACATATAAACCCTGTAGGATCTGTTTGATATCCTGTCGCGGGTGGCGGAGGAGAACATGCGGCGCGTGGAGGAGAGGCGGCCCCGTGGCCTGCGCTTGCAGTGTCTGCGCTGCAGGACCGAGTTCAGCCAACGGGGCCCCGAGGGGTCCCCTGGGGCCTCTGACCGACTGGACGCGAGTCAGGGGCTCCGGGGATGCGGAGACCGAGGGGAGGAGGAGGAAGAACAGATGGAGGGAGAGAAGGAGGACGAGCATGCAAGAAAGAATACAGCTGGTAAGAGAAATGGAAGAGAGAGAGAGAGAGAGAGAGAGAGAGAGAGAGAGAGATTGATTGATTGAAAAGATGAGGATGAAAAAATGGGATGGAAAGATGTATGAGGGAAGCAAATAGAGAGATGGCGATAAAAGGGTAAGAGAGAGACTCAGAGTGGGTTTGAAGAGATTAGTGTGTAGGAAGGAATGAAAGACAGAGAGAAAGAATGCATTCATTTTATTTGTTCATTTCATGTTTGAACTCCTCAAGCCGTGTCCTGGTAAAATTCCTTTGCGCTTGATGCGTCACCAGAGACGCCAGGGTTGGCAAGAAATGATAACGACATGATTGCCATTTAACAAGTGCAAGTTTGAACGTGTCCCTCTGGAATGGCCCATCTTCACCCGGCATCGCGCCGACAAACACCAGCAGATGCCACGTCCCTCTCGTGGTGCCAGCGAGACCAAATTCAAACCCCCAGGCATGTCGAGCCAAGTTTTGGCACATCACCGTGTTCCATGTTCAAGCACAGCAACAGTATCTAGTGTTTGAGTCAGAGTCTGACGTTTTGGAAAGTGTGTAGGTGTGTGTGCCTCCTTTAGAGCCGAAGACAGATGGTTTTAAAAAAACACAAGGAACACGATGAACCTGGCTTGATCTCAAAAGACAACCACTCAGTTTGAACAGGTCTTAACGTAGGGATTCCAATCCGGTCTGCCTGTTTTCTTTATTGACCTGCAGGCAGGACTTATTTGTTTGGCTGTTTCTGGCCCTACATCATGACTTCAACAGCTCATCCCTTTAAAGCGTGCGTTCGCCTCCGCGTTCTGTTCACCTCGGCGTTAGGACCTGCTAGCACACGCTCGCCGGATTAGCCTGCCTTTGTTCAGCTGAGTTGACGGGCTGCCGCCGTGCGTGCGTGCCGCTGCCTGTTTTTTCCATAAGCGTTTACCTCACCCCGCTCTCGTGCATCTCGCTTGAGTGAGACTGGGGTTTTGTTTTCACTACAGCGCAGAATAAGGAAAGACTCTAAGGGGGGGGGAGAAAAGACCGATTCACACCCAGTTTCCCTGTCTCTAGGGCATCGTGATGTCAGGTGTTTTTTTTTTTTTTTTCACGGATGCATGATTTTTTTTTTTCTAGATGAATCTTTCTCTTTTGTCCCAAAAAGCTCTAGACTCGGAAGCAGATCTGGTCCTGACTGGGTCCCAGTCTGGCCTTGATCTAGCACACACACCCTCTCCAGAGGTTTTCCATGCCACTTACTCTTGTTGTAGGATAAGCCTTTTAGGTCAGTTAAGCTCATTATTGCAGTTTATGAGGCATGACAATCCTATTGTAAAGCATTAGCTAAATCTTTCTTAAACAATTCTGGTAATTGCTGAAACTTGCCTTCAACAGACATGCTAGAAGTGGTAAAAGCAACTGAAAAATAAATGTCTTGATCATCACACTTTACCCCATAAAGCACTCCCAAATAGTTTGGCCAAGTGAGCCAAAAGTCAAGTACTTTTGAATCAGGTTCAGAAAAATGTAAGTCATTTGAAGGAGAGAGACCTGGTTGGGAAGTGTGAATTGTCTGTGATACCATGTTTGAGGAGTTGATTGAATGTTTTGATTTCTCC
Organism: Clupea harengus; assembly: GCF_900700415.2. Classification (NCBI taxonomy): domain Eukaryota; kingdom Metazoa; phylum Chordata; class Actinopteri; order Clupeiformes; family Clupeidae; genus Clupea; species Clupea harengus. Next base: position 4,757,692 of record NC_045172.1, on the reverse strand, counting down.
TTTTTTGTTTTTTTGGTTCTTCCATTGGAGACTCAACAGGAAGTGGACAGGTTTGCCCAGAATGCAATAGTGATCATGTGATCCAAATAGCTGGCCAATTGGCTCCTTCCACCAGCACACCAACCGCCAGTGATGTTGAGGAGGGGGACGAGAAAAGATACTTCTCTTTCGACGATACAGACACCCCTAAGAGAGCTCCAGGAGTCAGTGTATGTTTGATGTTTATCAGTCTGTCTTCTATCAGTCTTCTGGACAAATAAAGTACTTGGCTGCATAATATAATGCAATAATATGTCTTCTTTGAGATACAGAGCTTTTTCTTGCACAATAGAGCTTTAAAATGGATTAAAAACAAACATGACCTACAACTTGCTTTATTCTGCCTTATTTTCATAGAACCTTGAGAGCCAGAGTGAATCCTCATTGGACAGTAATGGTCACCTGACACAGGAAGTGACAAAAACAGAGGGCGAGCAAAACGACACTTTCCTGACTGCCACCAGCAGTATGTCCCAGGTTGACCCTCGGGACGAGGACTGCGGCTGGGCAGAGCAGAGCGCCTCCCAGCCCGTGAGCTACCACACGGCGGACGGAGGTACGGACCTCAGCAGCACCACCGAGAGCCAGGAGGACCAGGAACTGGCAGGGAGCTACAGATACAGCCAACTGCCGGAGACCCAGGCCCAAGCCTCCGACAGGGCCAGCCCGGGTGAGTCCCCACAGGAAGAGTCCCTCACAGGACTGCTTAGCTAAACTATCAGCATATAACTGCTCTGCCTGACTGCTCTTCACCTCCCATAATGATGTGAATGCAGGGTGAAAGCCTTACACCAACAATTCAATTCATTTACAGGACAGAGCGCTATTCCCAATTGTCGTTGTCTCAGGGAGCAAACATGGAAGTGACATAGTGTGTAAGGAGAAATATAAAATGAGTCATCTTAACAGTTGTCTAGTGAAATATAGAAACACTTACAGCCTGCTTTAGTCATGAAAATACTTCGAGCATGTTTGCGGTTTCAGCATAGCCAATGGATTTGCTGAGGTTTTGATAGAGTGCTACCTGTATTGCCAGACATTGGAAGTAAAGACACGTCTGGAGACTACAAGCTTTTCCCAGCAGAGGTAAAGGCAAAGCAAGGCTAGTCAAGGCAGGTTCATATACATAGCACAATTTGAATATGTTAGTAATTATAAGTGCTGTCTGTCCCTGACCAAGACTGATCACTTGACTTGGTCCTCAGGCGCCTAAAGGCTGCCCACTGCTCCTGGGGGGTGCTGGAGGAAGGACAGTCCAGGATGGGAGAAATGCAGAGATTACATTCACTGCGACCTCAGGCCTGCGTGTGCGTGTGTGTCCTGTGTCGCCACTATATATGCACGTGTATGTTACTGTGTGTCGTTTGTGCGAATAAAAACTGACTGAAGTCAGCCTTGTTTGTTTGGTTTTTGTTTTTGTAAAAGGTGCTTTAAGTAAGATAATAGAAAGGGGAGAGCTTGTATTATATTTAATTAGCACCTGTAGTCTGCCCATAGTCTTAGACCTTAATAGTCCCAAGTGTTGGGTCCAGCGCCTGCCCAGGAGGCTCCAGTGCAGGTCTAATTGCACTATTGTAGTCCAGTGGACCCCTGATGTTTATTTATATTCAATGTAATTGCATACAGCCTTTATTAGTGCGGTTAGTTTATTGAACTTGGTAAGCATAACCGCTGTGGACGTGAGGGAATGAGGGCTACAGCAGAGCCAGTTACTGGTAAGGCTAGGAAAATATCTTTGGAAAATAATAATTATTTATCGTATTTTCATTTTCTGATTGGAGCTGGAAGCGTAACATGCTGCACCTGTTAGCTTTGAAAATTATATGTTGTTTCAGCTGGACAGGTTGGTATTTTTGTTTGATTATGTTTGGAAGATTTGTTTGTCTGATCATACAAGTTTTACATTTTTATATTTTCTGTCCCATTTTACTGTACGATGGCAAACAAGCAAATATGGAAAGCTGTAAAATGACTAACGCTGTTGAATGTCAAAAAATGGAAACAAGTTTTAGTAGTTTATTATATTTCTGTTGGTGGACTAACTTAATAGCATCTGACAGCCTAACCCTCAGTGAAGCAGTCATGACCAGCAAGGAATTACTTGCGGGGGCCTGGAATTCAAAATGGCTTTAAAAACCATAAATACTAGTTTTGACGCACATGCCAGTGAATAGATAGAGAAACTATTATTCAGTCAAGGAATAAATAAGATCAAAATCATCACAGAAGAAATATTGCCTTTTTTTTGTGCTAAATTACCCCCACGGTCTCATTGTTTACTTGATTAAATATGATTGGTGTTAGCCTGACTTGGGTTTGAGTTTATAGTTCAGTTTGGGGTTGCAGGCTGTCCTTAATATGACCTTAACCTTATAGTTTTATCAGTATAGTACGACATTTTACCTTGTGGTGGTGTGCTAGTATACTTCTAGTCCCTAGAGGTGTATCTCGCTCTCTCTCTCTCCTCTCTCTCTCTCTGTTTGTCTGGGCCTATCTGTACTCATCACAGTGAACACAGCGTTTAAACAGGTCGTTTGTGGAGAGAAAGATACCTTCAGAAACAAAGTGGGACACACAAGTTTCCTGCGGTGTGGTTTAACATTCAGCCCCTGTTTAACATGTTTATCCTTCTCCCCTCTGGTTGTCCAGCCTCGTTTGACCTGCTGTCAGAGGACTTTGAGGCTGTGGACCACCGGCTGAAGCTCTTCTTGGATGTGGAGGTTTTCGAGGGGGAGGAGGAGCTGCACAGCTTCCTCAAGGTGAGATCAGACCTTCGGCCTGTGCTGCTAACCAAGCCCAGCGTCTAGTGAGCTGTAGTTAGCGATTGCGTTGTGTGACGGCACAGCCCCACTGGACTCAAACTTGCAACCTCAGACATGGGAGTCAGGTGTGCCAGCTAGGAGGCTAAAACCCATGGGTGATATGTGCTGATATAAAGTTATCAATATACTATATCAGCACAATATCGCATGTCAGTGCATTCACATAACAGTGACTGCAGCCCATCGACGTCATGATGAAACTATTAGTGATTTAGTCCTGATGTGACCACAGTTACGTCCCAACTTGAGCTTATTGTGGCTTTACAGGATGTAACACTGACATATTTATTAGTATGAACAACTGCACGCCAGGAACTTGACATATTGGAATGACCAGTGCTTCAGTCCTGCCGTGACTGCTGTGACGCAGATTCTCAGACAGGGGGGTGGATCTTGAACAGACCTTACCCTGATCTTCCAGACCCACGCCGTATCCACGCCAGATCAGGGCCAGATCAGGGCCAGATCAGGGCCAGATCAAAGCCATGCAGTTGAGGGTGTTTTCTCTCCCTTCGTCTGTCTCTGGTTCCCCCTCCTGTCCTGTGGTCAGGGTGAGGTGGAGCCCGTGCTTACCCAGCTGAGAGTCTCCCTCAAGGGGGAGAGTATTAGTTACACTAGCCACCTGCTCTGGGACACCCGTCCACCCACACAATGGAAGGGCCCAGCAGTAGACTGAAGTTTAATTAATCTGATACCGTAACTCTTTGTGTCATTTTTTATTTTTTTTTCGCTTTCTTCTTTTTTTTTTTCCTCGCCGTGACTGGTGTATGATTGCTATTATTCTCTGGCGCTGTTATTGAGCCGTTGAGACGTTTTTTTTTTCAGTTGTTGTCTTTTTTTAAGAGAGGTTTTTTTGACGCTGACGTTAAGAGAGGTTTTTTTGACGCTGACGTGGCTAATCGCTACTTTCTGCTGTTCTCACTCAAAGCCTCCACAAATTAGCCACGGCCTTCTCCTCCTCGCCCCCTGATCCCCAAACACTACACACAGTGTTCCCCCTCCTCGTTCTGAACCCCTTGAACCCGGCTGGGACTGGGCTCGGCTAGCGCTGACCCGGTCCTTCTGAGCCGCAAATGTTTTGCTTCTGCCCCTTATCTGTTGTGGCACCCGGGCCTGGACCAGCACCCCGTGGAGGCGCTCCTTAACGGTCTGGAGAGCGGACAACACTAACACTCGCAGGAGAACACACAGCTCTGATTAAATCAGTGTTTTCATGTGCTTAAAATGTTGACGTCTGGGGTAACTTGATAGCGTAGAATTAGATATTTATTATGGGACGTGGTGGGAAGTCTTGTTCTTGGTGGGTTTTCTCACTCTGCAGTATTCCTTTAGGTCATCATTTTTACTTCGCAGAATAACTATGTATTGTTAAGCTTTTGAATTAAGAGTGTCATACAATTAATGTAAGTAATAACTGACATTACATTTTTTATTAAATATTGTAAATGTATTATTAAATAAATATATGTACGATCCTGTTTTGTGCGACTCAAGCGTTAATCCCCACCTGGGTCTTGGGGCCCATTCTGCTTTGGCTGTAGATGTCCACCGTGAAGTTTGGTGACCCTGTGGAGTTTCCGTCTCTGCTGGTCTTGTCGGACCAGTGCATCTACATCCTGGAGATCACCTCCGAGGCCCAGTGAGTTCCTTCATGCAGGCCCTGTTATCCTGTGATTTCAAAGGGTAGAGCAAGGTGCTAACTACACCAAGAGCATGGGTTTGATACCATACTGAAGAAAATCTATATCTGTGCCGTACTGTGAGTCGCTTTGGATAGAAACTTCTCCTCAACTTCTCCTCCTAAATTCATAAACTAGAATTTGAATGTCCTTGTCAGATACAGGACTCTCTTAAGTCATGTTCACAGCTGAGACACACTATTGTAAACCCATCAGTGGTTTGAAATGGGTGTAATAGAATAAACTGGTCTGCGTAGCGCTGTCAGTTTTAGCGGCCTCATTAGTAGAAGATAGATATCCCGAACCGTGGGTTTGAGAGCACAGATATGTCTTCCAGTTCCTCTCCTGGGGCTCCACATTCAGATCTTACTTTACCCTCACCAGCCTGTAGGCCTGTAGGGGAAGGGTTGCCCTACGGGTAGGAAATACCTGCACTTTCTCAAGGGGTTGATTCAACTATAAGGTCTGAGGACAAAATGGTTCTCTCTCTCTCTCTATATCTTTTTTTTTTATCTATCTAGATTATTTTCTGTGAGTGTAAGTGTGTGGTTAAGTGTCTGTCACTCTGTCTCTGTGTTTATGAAGTGTTCTGAGTTCAATCCGAAACTAAAAACCATCCTGACATGTAAACTCTAGTTCATTTAAATAGCTCCTCAGGTGTTGGATATAACACCAGTCCTTAATGTAAATTGATATAACACCAGTCCTTAATGTAAATGCTATCCTGTATCCCTCCTGTGCAACTGGACACAAATGTGAGCGACTGCAGACAGACGCAGGGTCATCTCCACGCTCTACACGCTTACGCTCACTCACTTACTCATTTACTCACTCACACACACACAAACAGCAACTCACTCACACACACACACAAACACACACACACACACATCCCAGACATATACTATAATCAGACATGCAGAGATGACAGGCAGATATGGTTAATTCCTTAACAGAAACGCACACTCTCTCATTGCATAGATCACACACAAGCAAAACCACATCAGCGTCTGTCAGTTCAGTTTTTGATCCAGACGTCGGCAGGTTAGGGTCCCAGCCGCAGGTGCTGACCTTCAGGGCAGTCCTTGGGTGAGTGACCTCCAGGCTGGACACAGATTAGAAACATGTTCCACAGCATCCACCTCTCCTCTGTGCCCTCTCTGCATTCTCTCTCTCTCTCTCTCTCTCTCTCTCTCTCTCTCTCCCTCTCTCAAATTCAAATACAAATTCAAAAGAAGCTTTACTGGCATGACCATAACGTTCTACAATACCCTCTTTCTCTCTCTCTCTCATACTCTTTCTTTCTCTCTTCCTGTCTTTTTTTCTTGTTCTTCAACTTTTTTCACCCCTCATACCTCCACCACTCAATGGTGTTTTGTGCTTCGAGACACATCAAAGGCTTGCTGTTATCCTTCCTCTCTGAAGACCGGTGAGGTTGTAGCCATCTCTCTCTCTCTCTGTCTCTCTCTCTCTCTTTCTTTCTCTCTCTCTCTCTTTCTCTCTCTCTCTCTCTCTATGTTGCCTGCTGTGCAGATGTGATGGTCTCCCCTGATTTGCAGCCAAGAAACCAGAACCGTACACACACACACACACACACACACACACACACACACACACGCTCTCTCTCTCTCTCTCTCTCTCTCTCTCTCTCTCTTTTTTCACACACACAACTACACGAATGCACGCAAACGTAAACTCTCAGTGTAATCACTGTCCCTGATGTTGTGTAGCAGTGTGCAGCTGGGCCCTGCAGATTGACAGCTGTCTGAGCTCAAGTTCTGGCTCTGGCTCAGACTGATCATGAGATAACGGGCCTGCTTTGCTAATATGGGATGTCAGACTCCACATGTTATCTATTGCCTTCAGGCCAGAACCCCCCCCAACTCTTAACGGGTCTAGGAGCGAACAGGTCTGAGTGAGTTCTGTTGTCTGTGTGCGTTTTCATTTTAAGTTAGGCATAACTGTTAGGAATACCTGCGGGGGGAACGGGGAATGTGCTCAGATTACAGTTAAACTGAAGGCGTGAAATGGGTTTGTTCACTCTTGACTGCCACGGGCTCCTTGGCTTCTTGAAGGCCTGGAAGAGTCAATACATTTCACATTCTCACTTTCCAGATCTTGGTGTGTTGTAGAATGCAGTAGAGGGGATAAGACGTTACTTTTCTTGGGTGAAACGGATTACTTTGGTGACTAATATATCACTATGAATAAGTATTATAATAAGTAGCCTTGTATTGGCTAATTTGGCTAGTCATCCTGTTTAAAAAGTCATGCACATCTTCCTCGTAGTGAGAAACAGAGTCTGATTGGATATTATCTGTCTGTGTGTGCATCTATCTGCAGAGGCCAGCCGTCTGATTGGATGCAGAAGCGCTACAGGCACCGGCTGTGTGAGCTGAGCTACCTGGAGGTGGGGCTGGGGTCTCAGGGCATCCACATGGAGTTCGCCGACTCCGGAGGGTCCGCATATACTCTACTGGTGAGGGACAGCAGTCGCTGCAAGCGCTTCTACAACCGGCTCACAGGCAAGTCACACACACACACACACACACACACACGCTCACACACATACTTATGCAGCACTTATATGTTCACTTAGGCATATACACACCACACACACACACAAAGTGCACGCACACACATTCACACTTATACATGCAGATGCTGATAAACATTCAAAGACGTATGTATAGAAACTCTCTCTCATAAAGGTGTGACCTCAGCCCTACATGAGTGGGTGCATTTGGGAGCCACCCATGGACAGTGTGGAGACATTGCCAAACATTTACTTACGGCTTGTACAATCCTGCTCATTCCTCAAAGTCTTAGGAGGGCTGTTCGCCCCTCACCTTTCACCAAAATACTAATCTCACTTATGTTAATGAGACGTGACGTTAAATGTAAGCTTACAGGCACAGGTGACTGAACACGCTTCAGTCTTTTGAACAGCAGTCGACCGTGCGCAGTGTAGGTGTGTAGATTTAGTGGAATGGTATACGAGTGGGTCCTTTTGTGTGAGACGTCAGGAGTTATTTCCCGAGACCGATGATGCTGTCGGTTGTTCATCAAGTAGGCGTACAGTCATCCATCCATTCATTACCGCTGTGTTAACGCAGCTCTGTTATCTAATCTCAACAGAGAAATGAAAGGATTTCTGCTGTAGGTGAACTTGTATGTCTGGATTTGAGACGTTTGTATTAATTGCTGGGTTATCTTACTGGCCCTTGTTATCGACTACTTTCAAGCACTGCCAACGTATTTGCTTTAAGGTCTCAGAGAGAGCTTTGAAGGGATGAGACCGTAGGCTAGTAATCTTGAGGCAGTTAAATGCCTTCCTTGTCAAGGAATCTACTTTTAATCATTTCAGGTTTTCTTGTAGCTGAAACTGGACTGGATGTCCTTTATTTTCTTGTTTTATTCTTGTCAGATACCAATGTAAAAGACCTCACAAAACCACAACAGCAGTGGAGTGATCCAGAATTCAGCTAGCATGCAGCAAGTCACAGAGGAAGCCAGTGCTTTGAGTCCCTTAACCACTGCGTCTGTGTAGTTTCCAACACTTAAGTACTCCAGGGAGAGTTCAGACTATGGGCCTGTTGGTACCAGTTTTACAGCATTTATAAGCTTCACTTTTTCTGTAATGTAAGGAGTGGACTATTTGAGCAATGTATTATTGCATAACCAGTAGGAGTATTTGTTCTCTGGATATGGCCAGGACTGTGCAAAAACATAATTGAGTTCCTTGGGAAATAAAAAAAAGAAAAACTTGCTTTCATTGCTATGCAAAATCTTGGCAGCAGAAAAGTGCCTTTGCCCCCCTCATCACGAAACAAGACCTGTTTATTAAGTGCAAAAAGAGATTCGGGGGGGGGGGGCGGGGTCGGGGACGAGGTATTTATTGAGTTCTGCTTTGCCATTCAACAGCTGTTATAATATTTGTCTCAGAGAAGAACTGAAGGATACCTTTACCGTAACCAAACAGTTTGTGCAGACCGTACTGGCTTTACACGATATGGAACAGATGTTGGTGCAGAGTTAGCAAGGCCTGTCAATGATCCCTTTTTGGGTAAGAGAGAGGGAGGCAAAAAGAGAAAGAAAGAGAGAGAGAGAACCACACTGCTGAGAGGATGTGGCTTGCCGTTGCACAGGAAATGCTGCTGGAAAGAGAACAGGAGAAGGAGGGAGAGAGGGACAGACAGACATTGAGGAATGAGAGAAAGAGCCCTGGCACTCGGCGCTGTCAACTGTGGTTTCCGGCACTGACTGCTGTGGGTCCGCCGTAACCTAAAGGAGCGCTCCCATTGCCATATCCACTTCCCTGTCCGATCGGTGCACCAAGAGATGGAGAATCACTCAGTTCCCAAGTCTGCCTTTCAGTAGCGTGCAACAGTAGGACCACAGTGTTTGAGTTTTAGTAAAAATATCCCCAGAAATAGGTCCCTCACGGCATATCATCCCCATGTTTAATATGCCTGGAGGAAATGTTAGATGGAATTATATTCATGTAAAGTTGATTCAAGTAATGGAGACATGGAAGTGGCGTTTCTGGTTTTTCTTTGAAATGCTGTAGATGAACTGCTAGTGAGGTCCTGGGAAATGAAGTCAGTCTGCTATAAATGAACACCCCTCAGTTATCTGATACAGTGACTTCATGTAGGGGAAAGTACAATTGTCCTTTAAGTTCAGGACAGAAAAGCTGCCATGAGTCACATAAGTAAGAGGTGTCTTCGATGGATGAGGTTGCTGTAGACTCCCACACAGGTATAGATGAAAATTGTTACAAGTCATGAAGTGACAGATGTGACCCAATGGCTTTGTACAGTACACAGAACATTAGAAAGTGATGGTGAGAACTGCCCAGTTTTGACCCGGTTTCCAACCCTCCTGATAACCAAAGATGTTGGAGACCCAGCCTGGTCTACTTTTTTACTGGCTTCCTCTCTTGCAGTCTCTTCCAGGTGTGTTGTTCCAAAAAAAAAAAAACATCTAAGGCCCAGGGTGGTGCCTTGTGGAACCTTTCCAGCAGAAGGAAGCTTTTTTGCAGGAGTGTCTCTGCAGTTGGGAGATACAGGGCCCTAATGTCATAGGTCAACAGCACGGTGAATGGGCCTCCCCTGCTGTGCAGTGAGCATCAGCTCAACTTTAATTAGCTTTAAATAAATTAGTTATTAGTTAGGCCTTCCATTGTGCCTACCGCGTTGTCCAACAATTAAATTAGAATTAGGTCCCACAGTCTATGCTCCAGTGATCAGCAATAGTCCCATTAACATCCCCTCTACTTAGGTTAGTGTTTGCAAACGCCACCTCTTTAGAAAACATTTATATATATATATATATGTGTGTGTGTGTGTGTGTGTGTGTGTGTGTGTGTGTGTGTGTGTGTGTGTGTGTGTGTGTGTGTGTGTGTGTGTGTGTGTGTGTATATACATCTAGTGGTCTACTTTCCTTTTAATGGATTGAAATGGTGGTTGCAGTCACTTAAAACAACATATATGGGAAGGAAATTCTACCAAGTATCATCTTGGGGACACGGAGAAAAAAAGCTTCTGTTAGATTTTGTCCTTTGTGCGTGTGTTTGTGTGTGTGTGTGTGCGTGCTCACGTGTGTGTCCGTAATCCTTATATCCGTAGTCCTTACATAATATTTGTGCTGAGTTCAGAGGTGTGTGATTACTTGGCCCTAGTGACATCAATAGAACGAGGAGCCATACACGTGGAAGAAAAGAGGAGAAAAACACAATAGCTGTTTGTTTTTTGCAGTCACAAGAGAACAGTGTTCTCTTGTCAGGTCTGTTCTCTCTTGCTGAAACTGTACTCTGTATGATCAGTTTTCTTTGGAAGATAAAAGGAGTTCGGTAAAAAAAAAAAAAGAAATTCGGGCCACTATTGTTGAACTTGGAAATTACTTTGGCTGTCAATCCAGTATCACGGAGGTAAAAAAAAACCTTCCATATTCATTACGTTGTATCAGGTTGGTTTCTTCGTTTGCACTTTGCCGTTGTCTCTCTGGCCGTCTTTGGCTCTTGCACATCTCAGGTTGGCCTCAGGTTGGTCTCAGGTTTGTCTCAGGTTTGTCTCCAGTCTCTGCAGTGGTGAGGTCTGGGAGGAGGGTGACCTGGCCTCGTGCATTTGCCGTGTAATTTCCGCTCCGTCTCTTTTGTCACTTAATTCTATGATCAGAAACACTAAACCTGCAAACCGCCGCAGAAATGGACTCCTCTCATTATCCAAGCTGTCAGACGTGAGCTATCGAGATTGGCTCGGCTTTGTCACCGTACCGATCATTTACTACGCTTTTTGTTTGGGTGTGACTCCTTTTTTTCCCTGTCGTGGAACCGTGAAGTCCCCCCCCCCCCCCCCGAGATGAAGTCCTCCAACATTGTGGGACGACTCGTAAGAGGTGGTGAAGTGACCCATTCCCAGAGGATGTCTAGTAAAGCATTCAAATCTCAGAGTGGTGGAACATAGTCTGTTTCTCAGATTCCCCCAGCTTCACTCCTCTTCACTCCTCTGTGTGGTGTCATTATTTCATTCAGAGTGCCAGCTCAGCAGTTGTTGTTTATTTATATTGCGGGGTGTTAAGGTCAATTTCAGTGTCTTGTATGTATTGAAAACTGTGTTTTGCATACATTATGGTGCTCTGTTGTGTTGTGTTTGATTCTCAGTGATGTTGCTTATAGCATACATTCAGATGCATACCACAAAGGACATTGCATTTAACTTGTGTACAGACAGAGTTGTTTTGTCTCATGGTTGTCTTTCTCTCTTCTAGGAATTGTAAGGGAACTGGCCCCGAGGTCGGACAGTAAACTCAAGGCCATCTCTACCACTAGACTCACTCCACAACACCACCTGTGGTAGGTCAAGGCGAAACCTGGGCTTCAGTCCAGAACGGAAATTAACAGGGTCCTAGATCAACAACACAATAATACAACTATGCAACATAATACAGTTAGAATTATAAATAATTACAAATAATCCTAACAAGACTGTTGGGGCAGGTCTCTCAGAAATTACAATTCTAACATTATCTACTATAGAGATGCAAGAGCATCCTCATTGTGCTTCTGGCAGAATGTCAAGTGCTGCAAGGACTTTATTAAAAATTCATACACACACATACAAAATACTGCACACTATCTCTAAAGGGTATTTTGATTGCCTGGATGTTTGATTGGATGCTTCCAGACCTGAGGTAAACACGTGACAGTGGATGTCAAAACCAGACACTGATCATTTGTTGAAAAAGCCCCAAACCCCATTATGTTGAACCGCAAAACAGTGTAATGCCTGCGGTGGTCGTACGGGATACATGCTGTTGTTACATTCAGTGCATCTCTGAAATTCTGCCATGTCAGATTGTATTTCGGTTGACTCGGGTTCCTACTTGTTTTACGGTGATGATACACGGTGTTGCATTGTTCCATCCATGCCCATTCACAGCTGTAAAATAATCTTGCGCTTTAGTGCTTGAACTTTTTCTACCTCATTTTAAGTGAGCAAAGATGTTCCACACGTTAAAGTTACATTATGGTATTTTATGATCTGTTGAATCTGTGCAGTGCGGTGTGTATTGTATGCCTATATTCATGTGTGTGTGTGTGTGTGTGTGTGTGTGTGTGTGTGTGTGTGTGTGTGTGTGTGTGTGTGTGTGTGTGTGTGTGTGTGTGTGTGTGTGTGTTGCAGGCCACTGGTGTGTGAAGGCTCACAGTCACACGAGGACGAGGACGACTGTCAGCCCCAGTTCCTCTACGTGCTGGCGTTCGTGCGCCAAGGTGAGAGAGAGAGAGAGGCTCGCTCATTCGCTCGCAGGGCTCCCGACACTTTCACCACTCACTCCGCTGAGCTCTGCACACTCTGAGACGCGTCGCACAGAAAACACAGCCCTGGGCCGAGGGGCGTAGCTGCAGATAAGAATTTAAAGTGCGCTGACTGAGGCGTGCACAAACCTGCTGGCTTGGCTCATCCTTACACAGAGGGGGCGAGAGAGACAGGGAGAGGTAGAGAGAGACAGGGAGAGACAGGGAGAGGTAGAGAGAGACAGGGAGAGGTAGAGAGAGACAGGGAGAGGTAGAGAGAGACAGGGAGAGGTAGAGAGAGACAGGGAGAGGTAGAGAGAGACAGGGAGAGGTAGAGAGAGACATGGAGAGGTAAAGATTTACATCTGTCTGACGCATCAGGGCTTCAGCATGCAGATATAAGGAAGATTAAAGGTGCACTTTACCCAACCGGCTTGTAAAAAAAGGACAGCATGTTATATCTCAGGAGAGCGTGAAGGAAGCAAGGACCAAACATGCAAACATCGTGCCACACACACACACACACACACACCCACACACACACATGTTCTCTGAGCTGTATCAAGAGCTGGTGAATAGTGTGGGCGAAATATACGGGTACATTGATATGATGGTTTCTTGAGTCGGGCCAGTGGAGAGTTTTGTCTTTTGGCCTTCCGACACACAGACACACACACACACACACACACACACACACTGTGTGATGTTGTGGGACAGAGCACACATAGAGATAAAGTGGAAGCGGGGCCAGCAGAGGACACTGATTAGATCAGCACTGCCTGGAGCACGTGCATGCAGACGCACACAGTACCCTCCACTGACCCCCCAAATACACACACACACACACACACACACACACAAGAAACACCCGTATCAACCACTACACCAACACTACAATACACACACACAACCATATACAAATGTAACCACATGCAGACAGCCACTGACACACACACACACACAAACAATTTGATCTCAGATCATAAAAATCGAAACGTTGATGAAAAGTGCACTAAACAAGGGAGGGAAAATGAATGAGACGCGTAGTCAAAGCCTGATCTCAGTGCAGTACAGACTGTTGTTGGGTCACTAACAAACTTCTATAGTCTTAAATTATGTATCTTTCTTTCTTTGTCATCGTTCTATTTCTGTAAGGCCACATCAATTTTACAATTACAATTTTCATCAATCCTATTATAGTGAGTTCTTGGATCTGTGTAATAATGAGACATTAGTTTTATGAACATTAGTAGCTGTAGTAGAGTTTTTTTTTCAATGTTTTGCTTCCTGTCACCTTAGATCACTCTTTGACCCCTGTCACTGTGTTGGCTACACGGGAAACCCTGTACCTGGTCGACGAGGACCATCAGTGGAGCAAGAGTCATCTCCCAGAGCTGCCGCCCAATGAGGATGGAGAGGTTCCCTGTGGGCGGGTCACCGTCCGAGAGACTCAGCCAATCAGCTGCGTCAGCTCTGTGCATCTGTTCTCCTCCAATCCCTGTCGAGTGGACATCAAGCTTTACGACGAGGTGAGTGAGCACCAAACCAAATGTTTCCTGAAGGTTAAAGAGAAGTCCCAAAGAGGCCCAAGGGGGAGGTGTGTGCCATCAATGTGATATGGGGCAATTTGAGACAAATTGCCCCAGTTAATCAACCAAATGGCCCCTCTTAACATACCAGTCTGCCTCCTATGGAGCATAAACTCATAGGTCCCTTTCCTCAGGCTGCGTCAGCTGTCCAACTATTCCTCACATGACATGACTCAGCGTAAGGAGTGATGGAATATTAGTGCCTAGAATATGATATGATTTCTCTGACTGCCTACATCTGTCACTCATGTACTCTCTCTCTCTCTCTCTCTTCTCTCTTCTCTCTCTCTCTCTCCCCCTCCCCCCCCTCTCTCTCTCCCCCTCTCTCTCTTTCTCTCTCTCTCTGTCTCTCTCTCTCTCTCTCTCTCTCTCTCTCCCCCCCCCTCTCTCTGTCTCGTGTCTAGGTCCTGAAGCAGGAGCGGATGTGGGCCCTGCAGACTGAGGGCGGTGAGCTGGTGCAGGGTCTGGTGGAGTGGGTGCGCACGCAGTGGGAGGCCATGTTTGGGGTCAAACTCACCACCAGCACCCAGGAGCAGCCCTGCTGAGAAACCGTCCTCTTCCTCCCGAACACTGTGTCCACTCTCTCTCTCTCTCTCTCTCTCTCCTTCCCCCTCTTCTCCCTCCCTCTTTCTCTGCCTCTCAATCTTTCTTACTCTCTTTCTCAAACTTTATCCTTCTCTTTTTTTGATCCAACTGTTTATTCTTTCTTTCTTTCTTTGTCTACCTCCCCTTATCTCCCTCTCTACATTTCTTTCTTTGTTATACACTTGACTCTTTCTCTGTCTCGGTGTCAGTCTGTCCAACTAACTGCTTGCTCAGTGTGTTCCTTTGTCCCTATAGTCTTTCTATTTTCCCCAGAGAGAAAACCCTCTTCCTCTCACTCTCACTCTCACTCTCTCTCTCTCTCTCTCTCTCTCTCTCTTTCCCTCCCTCCTTCTAATACCTGCCTTCCTGTCAGTCCCCCTTTTTTAATAAAAGCTGATCTGTTGTACTTGGCAACAGGAAACAGCCTAAATCACTCCCATGCCTAAATGGCTGACTGGCAGTGAACTGGGTCGAGGCCCTCCAGTGACTGCCCTGCTCACCCTGCCTGCCCTGCTCGTTCTTCTCTCTCTGAGGCCCAGGCCTTACTGACCGGCCCCTGTTTGCTTACTACCAGTGCACCTTATGGCACCTCTGCTCTGAATGACACCAGATTGGGAAGATGAGGGAATGTCCATATCATCATGGACAATGCTACTTCAGGGACTGTGTGTGTGTGTGTGTGTGTGTGTGTGTGTGTGTGTGTGTGTGTGTGTGTGTGTGTCTTGAAACCTGTATACCCAGCGATATTGGGAATTGTGTGAGGAAGCATGGCATCGTTAGCCTCAGGCCATGTGATCACGTGTGTCATCAGCCTGAAACGAAGCGGCTGAAACGACTCTCACAGCTTTTTACTGGATATGATTTCTGCTCGTTTTAGTCATATGTCAGTCTGTGCTTTTTATTTGTTGTTTTTTTTCCTTCGTTCTCGTTCATCCATATGCATTCAAAGTTCATGTGAAAACATTAGGTCGTTGCATAATAAAAGGCATTTTTTGATTGTTTTAATGGACAGATATGAGTTACTAAAATAACACATAGACTACTGCTTGTAAAAGGGAATTATCGCGTCGGTGGTTGTCACTCAGTATTTGTTTTTGGCCACCACGTGTCTCAAGCTTAGTCAAGTATTTGTGCCAAGTATAACTTAAGTACCCATAATTGCACTGTAACAGTTCTGGATAATGTGATGTGAGCTCTTACGCTGTTTCACGGATGAAAACCATGACAAATTGCATGAGCGTGTTTTGTATTTATTGTTCTGTACCTGTACAATTAATGTCATGTTGGTGTTGAAAATGCGTTTTTTTATTTTGTTATATGAATAATTAAAAAATGGCCTATATTGAGTACTTGCTTTGTCTAGGTGAACTCAACTGGAGCCAAACAGCTGGGAATTTTTATGGTTGTGGGATTAATATTCATAGTGCTTACCAGTATCCAGTGCTCTGACCACAGATATCTGATTCTTAGCAGTATCCAGTGCTCTGACCACAGATATCTGATTCACATTGTTCAGAAAACACACTGCAGATGTAGGGCCGTCAATATGTTAACACTCTCTTAATGACAGCCGACACCACGTTTGCTTTCAGAAAGCACTAGAAGGTTGCATCTGTAGCTAGTGTAAATCAGCATATTCATACTCACTCATGACAAATTGTTTTGACTTCACAACAAAATGCCCCCGCCTCCAGTCTATTTGTGTTTGTAGAGATGAGACAGTGACACAGTGCAGGCTTATTCTGTAACCGCTTACCTCAGTAAACTCATTAACTCCCGCCATTTAACAGAGTGATTTACATAAACACTTACAATTATGAAGATGTAACATCTAGGCACTTTTCTCCAGCAATCAAGACACGGTGGGATTAACCATCTGTGTGTGGTTCCCCAGAGTAGTTGAAGAGCGTTTCTGCACGTGCTTTAGGGGGAATATCCTCTTTCCACCATAAGTGCAGTATCAATTGTCATAATGTAAACTAATACCCTTTAATGTTAGGATCATATCCTGCAGTTGCACAGGATGGCAATGTGCTTCGTGTGCCTGCTAGCACTGAAGGTACATGTGTGTGTAGGGAGGAGTGGGGTAAGATGAGCCAGTGGGTAAGCTGACCCACCACCTGTATCTAGGCAACCATACACAATTTTGGTCATGTGACCCTAAATTAAGTTTGCATTCTCCATTTTCATCTGGCTGTGGATGAAGTGGTAAGCTTTTTTTGCCACAAAAAAAAACAAAACAAACTGTTTCGGCCTGTCAAGGTTTTTTAGGTATAATCAGTATCACATCAGAAGTTATTTATGTCAGTTTAAAAAGTCAGATATGTTGATGAAGTGGTAGTGTGTAAAAACTTGTATTTCTGGGTTGCTAAACTAAGCACTATAGAAACTTTTGAAACTTCAAACAGTGGTTCATCTTACGCCCTCATGTTTACACAAAGTTTAGTCAGATATTTGTTGTTTAAATTAGTGTTAACAATGAATAACTGCCATTGTATTTCATATTTCAGATGTAGCACAGCAGCTGTCATTCCACATTCCAAAGTGAATAACAATTATCTGTGGCTGTTCCTTTAAAAGATTCAATCAATTTAACTCTCTGTCTATTTCTTAATCCTAGTGAGCAGACCATCGTCAGATTTCAGAACTGTTGTTAAATTAGTTGTAATATTTACACTGCAGAGTGTGGGGTTGGAGCTGTCAGCGTGAGTCCAATAAACCAACAGAATGATCAACTTACCCCGAACATTGAGCCACAAGACCATAGTCTGTTAGGCACATTGGCACATTGCTAAGGTTTTAGTTGATGCAACACATCCTGAACCTATGTTATCCCTGCTAGATAGTTTAAGTGAAAAATGGCTCATCTTACCCCACTCTCCCATTCATGTAAGCCCCTGTGTTGTGACATTGGATAGCTCTTCAAGAAAAGGTCTTCCAGAGAGGTGTTTTCCCCTTTCCAAGTGATTGTCAGGTGAGGCGTCAGAGCTATGTGGAAGTGATTTGTTCAGGGGGAGACTGGTCATGGCACTGTAGGGGTGAAAGAAGGGCTAGGCTGTGGGGCAACGGAAGACTATGGTCTACACAATCGCTTTGAGCATTTTTTTTAATACACACCTGGCTCAGCCAGCCCTTTTAAATTTTATTCCATACGCACACACAAACACAGACACGCGCGCATTCACAAACATTATGCATTGTCCTACATCACGCAAGTGGCACAACTGGTAAAGCAGGGTGCTAAGAACACCACGGTCATGGGAAATTACCTCAAAATATATCTTTACCCTACTAGAAGTCGCTTTCAGTGACATCCTCTGGGCCAGAATAGGGCCCAGTCCGGTCTGGGGTCGGCTACTCTCTGTACTTATTCAAACTCCTGAAACAGAAGCCCTGCTGGCTATGTGTCAGAGTATTACCATCAATCCCCTCAGTGCGGCTGACAGTGGTTTCTCCCTCATAAAAGTTCTCATAAACAAGCCTTTAAGTGGTCTATGTGTAATTAGTCTACTGTTCTCTCTCTGTTTATACGGCCATTACTCCAGCAGTCATCTGATTACACTACAGTTCATATCTGGCTACATCTGAATGCATTTCAGCAGTTAGCGTAATCAATGGTAAAATGTCACGTTCCCTTTAGACTACACAGTTGTTCGCTTGTCAGTCTTGAGCCTGGATGTAAATCTGGTAACTTTCTAGGAGATTTGAAGTTGACACTGCCAGCGATACTAGGTGAGAGCTTTTTCTTCAGACGGGCAGGACTGGAATAGGCTCTTGTCTCTGGACTGCCATGCTCTGCTGGTTACTAGGATACGGCCTTATAAACACAGCATCCCCCATCTCACGCACACGCACACTCACACACACACACCGACACACACACACACACACACACACACACACACACACACACACACACAGAGGACTCTGCATTGCTGTACACATAGATGTAAGTCACGTCCTGTGTGAGGAGATTGGGTCAGCTAAACCACTCCGCTCACGTCCAACATCACCCTGACAGCTCCTTCAAGCACACACTCTGCAGTGGACCTCTGTTCTCTCAGCGTGGTGTGGAGGCAAACACACGACCCGGTCCTCTGTGCTCTTCTCTTCACGAAAGAGTAGGCTTGTCTCGTTGTTGCTGAATAAGAATCACTGCAGAGAGTCGAGGACGAGTATGAAATAAATATGTGGTCGGATGTATCCAAAGAAAACCTCTTTAATGGCCCATATAAAGACAAAAAAACAGCAAGATGATTATGCTGTTGAGGGTTGTCTTTCGTCCCACTGTGTTTTTGTAACACTTTCGCCTTAGTTTGATTGAAACAAATTGTACACATTGAAGATGAGAATATATAGTGGTTGGTTTGGATGTGCGCTTCTCCATAACGTCTCTCTGCAGCTTATTTGAACTGAGTGTAAAGAAGCCTCAGCCCGTTTGTTTTAGCTGAGTATACACACGCGTCCGGAGAGGTTGTGTCTGGGTCCACATCTGGAGTGGTGGCATGCTGTTCTGTGGTCCTTGCATGGACATGTCTGCCATTCAGTTCTGGCAAACTGCCATAACTGAATACAGCTGTGCCTGTGTGTTTGTGCTTGTGTGTGTGTGTGTGTCTGTGTGTGTGTGTGTGAGAGAGAGAGAGCGAGAGAAAGAGAGAGAGAGAGAGTGTGTGTGTGCGTGTGTGTTTGAGAGAGAGAGAGAGTGAGAGAGAGTGAGAGAGAGGGAAACACAGGAACACTACAACTATGCCCCCCTCTCCCTCTCTTTCTCTCTCCCTCTCTCTCCAAGAACAGAAATGGTTGACCAGAAGATTGCATAGTGCTCTTCTGCACACAAAAAGAGCAGACTGGTTTCTGTGCCATTGAAACCATAATTTTGTTCTTAGCTGCCTGCGAAATGCAACTGATATGCCAATGCCATTTTCACACAGGTTAGCTCATGCCTGCCTCTTAGGAAAGTTTTAGGAGTTTTGGTTTTCTCAACAGTACATCCATTCATTTTCTGGATGGGGGGGCTAGGGCATGGTTATCATCATAATAATATTATTGGCCATAATTTTTTAGAGGAATCAGGTCTCATTTTATCCACTGATAACGTAAGTATTCATTGTAAACTGGGACAATAGATTAGTCATGTTGCATTCCAATAATACATACGAAACTATGAAGAAAATATTGTTATAGCGACAGGTATTCCGTCAAAGGGCTCAAAGGGCCCATAAACTGGGTTGGTTTGCGCAGAAGACCTGAAGGGGAGAAGGAGGAGGAAGGAATTTGTTCAGAAATCTCTCTCTCTCTCGCTCTCTCTCTCTCTCTCATCTCGGACTCCGACATGGATGAAGAGGTCACATGTTACCAATCGTCGCCGAACGGGTTAATATTGAAGAGGCGAAGTTAATGAAGTTCAGCGGTGCTAAAGAGAGAAGGCAGATATTTTGGAAAACAGACGCAACACACTGGTCAACTTTCAAAGTTACTGGGAAAGAAAGTTTGAAGTCATAAGGTAGGCTCGTAACCTCGTACGTTAAGTGACAAAAGGAAACATCGTCTAACTTTAGGCTATACCTTTGCTTTAAACTTCAAGGCGCACAGTCAGTGATGAGAAAATGTAGTGTTTCTTACGTTTACACGTGTGAACCTAAATGATAAAGTTGTGAACGTGTTAATGGGGTCACCATTTTTGCGGATTTTTAGTACTAATTATAGGGTGGTTCGTTGTTTTAATCTTCAATTGCGTTTCCGTAAACTCTTTAAATGCTTCTGTCGTCTATATTGTCGAATCTTTCTTAGGTAGGCGACGTTGTAATCCCTAGTGTTTGTATATTAGTTGCTTGTCATCGACGTTATATTGTATCGACTATTAAATTATCCGAGAGTCTCTCAGAATCATGACCCAAATTTCAGACTTGTACGCTCAGATTTCTCTTGGATCTCTAAATGTCTTTTGGGAAAGAGTGCCGAAAAAAACAGAAAAGCCGCTTTACTGTAGTCAGTTCTGTACTGTGGTCTCCAGGTATCATAACGTGTAAAAACCAATGTTAACAGGATGAAAAGATAATCAGCATTTTTTTCTATTGTTGTAGAAATAACAGGATTACATAGGATAGGTCTGCTCTGCAGAACAGGGTGCCATTAACTTTGTTATATTTGACCACTTTGAAATGATCTTGTTCTCTAGTTTATCATTTTTTTAAGGTACATATCAGTCAGATAATGGATTATGCCAAAGTCTTATTTTATTCAATGTGAGGTTAAAGATGCTTCAAGATATGGCTCCGTTGGAATTATATATATATACAAATGCCCAAACAGATAGCCGTTTGTCCTGTTTGAGGTTCCATACTCTATCATAAAAGTACATAGTTCTCATGCCAATGCATTCAATTTACATCGTCTTCTTGAACTACTCTATTTATTCTTTTTGTTGATGTTGCATAAGATTGCATCAGGTAAAATGGCAGTTTATCAAGTCTTGACTTGAGCAAGGTGTAGACACATCCATGGGTGACTGAAGGCAACGAAGGTACATTTTGGTGACAGGAGACCTAAAGGGATACCAATGAGTTTGTTCCTTCTTGGTTCTTGGCAGCTATATTGTGCTCAGTCATACCCAAGTCAGCACTTTTTTTTTGTTTTGTTTGTAAACCTGAATTTATAGCTGATTTACTCATGTGGAAGTTAGAGGGCAGCAACTACCATTGAAGACTGTTGAACAGTGTCTATAAATATATATGAAATGCTGTATAAAACAAATCATCACTATGATCGCTGTCTAATTTTCTTACCAAAGAGAGGGGGATCTATAGGCATGGCCTTTAGCATGGACAGAGCAATGACATTGTCTGAAGTAATAGTCATCAGTATTTACAAAATGTGCCAAGTTTAGTGACACAGCCGTTAGTGCTTCAGGCTGATGGGTGTATTTCTACCGAGTTGTATGTGTGACCTGTTGGCGCAAAAAGTGCTCCAGGTTGTGACGGGTCGACGGCTTCTCCCAGACCGCTCCCGCGTTCCAAAGATGCGTGCCACAGATCCTGGATCCCTGCCTGCTGTGACTTGCCGGCTCCTGCTTTTGAAGTCGGTGCTCCACAGCTGAAGTGGCTGCTGATGAAGGGTTGCCGTAAAAGACGAGCGGAAAAAAGGAGGTTCAGCCGTGGAGTGAGAGGGACCCAACAGATGTTCCCCCTCAGCTCCCTGTCCTCTCTGCAGCCATGGCAACATGGCTGAACCCAGCCAGAGGGCACCTCGCGTGCGTCTACTGCTCTCAGTTCAGCCTACTGAGGTGTAAGTCTGCACACCTGATTGTGCCTCAGCTGATGCTGGAACGTCTGAAAGGCGCTCTTTGTTTTATTGACGGGAGTGATCCGAAGGTACTCTCTGTGGAGCATTTCAGACTGCGATTTCTTGGATTTTGGATGAGGAATTGTCAGGCTTATTTGTAATCTATAGCCTACTAGGAAGGCTTCTGTTTTTCAACTCCAGCCAGCAGGAGGTGAAGTAGTGCTTTCTTCAGCAAGAACATTTGCATACAGTGGTTTGTATCATTGGCAGGTCTGGCTGTCAGTAGCTCCTAGCTGTTGAGACAGCCTCTTGTGTAGCCAGCTCCCAGAATCCTCATGGCCTTTCTGATGAGAGATTCCATAGGCTTAGAAAGGGGTGTATGCAAAATGCACATGGAACCTTCAGCTGTTACGCAACTAGTTCCCTATAGAAGACTTTAATACCTGCATCAGTCAGGACCCTGTGGTAATATGGCACCCCACTATACATCTACACAGGGAAAAACCTCCAAGCTGTTGGGACAGCAGACTGCCGTAAAACGTGAGGATTATGCCTTGCGTGTTTCCCTCCCTTTTTTTCCTTTTTTACCTCAGTGTGTGTGTGTGTGTGTGTGTGATGTGAATGTGCAGCTCTCCCACGGCGTAATAACATTCTGTCTGGCGCCAACTCGGTGAATGATAATATTTTGTTGAGTTAATATGGCAACTTGTGTATCTAGCTGAGATGCATATAGAACAGCGCAGGTCTAATGCAGGTCAGGAAGAACTTCAGCACTTGTCCAGTTAAAGCCTCCAGATATGAGTGCACGCACACGCACACATGAACACATGTGCACATGTACACACACATGAACACATGTGCACGTACACACACACACACACACACACACACACACACACACACACACACACACACACACGGTCCTACATTCTGCGGGAGGGATGTCAGTAAGAAGTGCTGTTTTAAGAAGTGCTGTTTCAGGTATGACTCAGTACTGTTATCTGAGTGGCAGAGATTTCTGCTTTGTGCAACATTCCCTCTTGTGTATTTTCAGTCGATTTTGTGAAGTGGATTCCTAAACGTGATTTCAGGACATTAAGATGCCCTACCTCTTTCTTGCAATTGTCTGAGATGTTTAACTAGGACGGAGGTGGACAGCTATTGGTCTCTATAGTGGTTCGGTAATAGATTGGAGGAAGAGAGGAGGGACTAGGTGGGAATCGAGGGGATATATTTAAGGTCTTCGTGGAATCGAGGATCAGAGTTGAACAAGGTCTGATTTTGATTAGCTGGTCATATATGATCTGTTTTATATGTGTTATTTCATGGTGTGAGTGTAGTTGGGTATGGCTATCTAGTTCTTTTTTATTATAATTTTTTTTCAAAGTGTCCTCGATCCATATGATGGTCCAAGAGATGCGTTTTAAAAGTCTGTCTGTCTGTCTCTCTCTCTCTCTCTCTCTCTCTCTCTCTCTCTCTCTCTCTCTCTCTCTCTCTCCCCGCGCTCGGCCTCCAACTCCTCGGTGATCATGGGCACGTCCTCGCCGGTCTCGTCAACGTCGTCGTAGTCGTGGCTGGAGGTTTTTTTTCAGGAGGGACCAACTGCTGATCTGAATCCTGTCGCACTATTTGTAAACAAAAATGGCGTGTGATGAATTATTTTAAGCAAGTCGTTTTAATTTTTTTTTCAGTGTCTTTGGATACAGCATGTATCTATGAATTGGAAAGTTTTCTGTCAGTTGCCTCCAAGTTTGTCTCCACATTTGAATGTAATTTCCAGTTGTTCCACGGCCAGATCTTGTTGTTCAAATTCTGCCCCCCCCCCCCCAAATCCTCTCTCTCTCTCTCTCTCTCTCTCTCTCTCTCTCTCTCTCTCTCTCTCTCTCTCTCTCTCTCTCTCTCTCTCTCTCTCTCTCTCTCTCTCTCTCTCTCTCTCTCTCTCTCTCTCTCTCTGCCAGGGCTGAGAGGAGTCCTCCTGCAGCGGCACCATGAGCTGGAGCTTCCTGACGCGTCTGCTAGAGGAGATCTCCAACCACTCCACCTTCGTGGGCAAGGTGTGGCTCACACTGCTCATCGTCTTCCGCATCGTGCTGACGGTCGTGGGCGGCGAGACCATCTACCACGACGAGCAGAGCAAGTTCGTGTGCAACACGCAGCAGCCCGGCTGCGACAACGTCTGCTACGACGCCTTTGCGCCGCTCTCGCACGTCCGCTTCTGGGTCTTTCAAATCATCATCATCACCACGCCCTCCATCATGTACCTGGGCTACGCCATGCACCGGATCGCCCGTGCGGCTGACGAGGAGTACCATCCGCGCCGCAAGCGGGCACCGGTCGTCACCCGCGGGCCCAGCCACGACTACGACGACGTTGACGAGACCGGCGAGGACGTGCCCATGATCACCGAGGAGTTGGAGGCCGAGCGCGGGGGGAAGGGCGGGGCGGGAGCGGCGCTGGTCGTCAAGGCGGCGGCTCCCGAGGGGATGACGATGAAGCACGACGGCCGGCGGCGCATCCTGAGAGACGGGCTGATGAAGGTCTACGTGGTGCAGCTGCTGTCGAGGATCGCCTTCGAGGTGGCCTTCCTGTTCGGCCAGTACCTGCTGTACGGCCTGGAGGTGGAGCCGTCCTACGTCTGCATGCGGAGCCCCTGTCCACACACCGTCGACTGCTTCGTCTCCAGGTGGGTTGCTAGCCACATGCAGAATAGTCTGGAGGGTTTTTTTCAGGAGGGACCAACTGTTGATCTGAATCCTGTCGCACTATTTGTAAACAAAAATGGCGTGTGATGAATTATTTTAAGCAAGTCGTTTAAATTTTTTTTTCAGTGTCTTTGGATACAGCATGTATCTATGAATTGGAAAGTTTTCTGTCAGTTGCCTCCAAGTTTGTCTCCACATTTGAATGTGATTTGAATGTAAT
The DNA here is from genome assembly GCF_900700415.2 of Clupea harengus. NCBI lineage: Eukaryota > Metazoa > Chordata > Actinopteri > Clupeiformes > Clupeidae > Clupea > Clupea harengus. The sequence continues at coordinate 4,732,977 of NC_045172.1, read as the reverse complement.
TTCCAGTTGTTCCACGGCCAGATCTTGTTGTTCAAATTCTGCCCCCCCGCCCAAATCATCTCTCTGCAGGCCCACGGAGAAGACCATCTTCCTGATCACCATGTACGTCGTGAGCGCACTCTGTCTGCTCCTCACCTTCCTGGAGATCTGCCACCTGGGCATCAGTGGTATCCGCGACAACCTGAAGGGCCGCTCAACCGTCCGCCGTTCCCGCCAGCCCCTCCACTCCTCTGGCCTCCCCAGCCAGCACGCCACCTCCCTGCTCAAGCAAGTCCCCTCTGCCCCTCCTGGATACCACTCCGTGCTGAAGAAGGACACCCCCGGCCGGCTCCGGCCCGAGTTCAGGGAACTGAACCTGAAGGACTCCGGTCGGGAGTCACCGGGGGACGAGTTGGCGGGTCGAGACCTGGAGCGCATGCGGCGGCACCTGAAGATGGCCCAACAGCACCTGGACCAGGCCTACCAGAGCGAGGAGCTGGCGCCAGTGTCGCGCAGCAGCAGTCCGGAGTCCAGCAGCAAAGCCGCTGAGCAGAACCAGCTCAACTACGCCCAGGAGAAGCAGGCCAGCACCAGCGACAAAGGTGTGTGTGTGTGTGGAAGAGAGAGACTTGCATACTGTGCATGTGTGTGACTCACTGTGTGTGTATGTTTGCTTGTGTTTCTGAACAAAAATGAGCAATTCTTTGTTGTTGGTTTCACCCCATTGTTTGATGAAGATGTGTGTGTGTGTAAGGAATGCTGTGTCTGTCATCATGTCTGTCATCAAACCCATCACAATCAGTGTATGACTCTTGTTGTCTTGACAACTTTTGAGACTCATTATTTTATCTTTTTTCTCTCAAAGGTGTCCATGCCTGAGGCCTTTGAAGTCTCGTCTGCCTTTCCATAACTCACACTGGCAATCAGGACAAAGAAGCACATTTTAAGGATGGCAGTCATAGACTTGCTGTGTGTGTGTGTGTGTGTGTGTGTGTGTGTGTGTGTGTGATGGGTTGTGTTTGTACTGGAAAAGTGCCTTGCAGTATTAAGGCCAGTGAACAGTAATGCTAAATGCACAAAGTTTAAAATGCTCCAGAGAAGAATCACAATGAGGGCCAAACCCTCTGGGGCCACAGCCAACCAGACCCTTCGAACCTTTTTCCCTTCAAGTCCCGGCGTGCCTGAACACACCCCGTCACCCCAGCCCTGCAGTGCCACAGCCTGGACTCCTGCCATTGCTGAGAGCCCTCGCATCGGCCCAAGGTGATGGCTCTGATGATTCAGTGTTTCTTTTTAAAAAAAATTCTCCTTCTTTTGAACTTTTTACATTTTGTTTGCAATAACAGCCGTGTTAGTTCTGGCTGAACAGACTCTTTCTCTCTGACCTTACTGATAGTGTGATGGCTCGAATCAAGGCATTGCAGTAATGCATGGCTGACCTGTGCTCTCCCAGAACGAAAACATTCCAAATCTTAAAGAGGAGCCAAAGGTCAGCCGTGTCTGTGTCTGTGTGCTTGTCACCTACAGTGTTACTTTTGGATGACGAGTTGACTGGTAAGAGAAATCAATGATCTGTCCTCTCATTTTAAAATTGGGCTGATTCAAGAGGGAGTAGTGTAGGTTTGAGTTGAGCAATACTTCTTAATATGGTACTTACTCCGAAGCATCTTTAGTCATTCACATTCAAAGGGCTTTGAACTTACCGTGCCTTCCAGTAGTGCCTGGGCTAAGTGTCTTGCAGAGATTTTTAGTTTTTTTTTTTTCTTCTCTGAACCAGTAAATATTACATCTGCACGTTCTCTGACGAGTTTCCCTGTGCATTTGGAGCCGATTGGCAAACTAGGAGGGATACCTGGAAAATGCTTGAATTTGTTAGCTAGTTAAGTGTTTTTTGTTTTTTTGTTATTTTGTTTAGCTAATCAACCATAACGAACAGATGGTCATGCATATCATTCCAATTTCTATATTTTTCATAGCCCATAACCCTATAGGATGGGATAAGTTCTCATTAGACCCTGTGTAAAACTGGAGACTTTGCCTTTTGCAAAAAAAATATCTTCTTTGTGTGTTTCATGTCATTATTTCAGCAATATTTTCTACAGTCTGTTGTCTTGGAAGATGAACTTTCTTGGACTGTTGTTCATAGTTTGTTTTTAATATGTTGCACATTGTGGTTTCTGGCATTTAGGTTTAATTGAGTTGATGCTGATTTGCCATATGTTTTGTATCTTGTGTGCCAGCCTTGTGGTCTAGTGATGGGCATTCTCTGATTGGTTGATTTCACACTACTCTGCCACTCAGTCCAGTAGGAAGTCCATCAGATCATTTGGCCTGGCGTCACTGAAGAGCTGCTCAATCGCCACAACATTTCGAAAGTGTGTCTTTGTCATAAAAACGTGAGAGATTATTAGTGTGAGTGCTTGTGCTTGTTAGGGAGGTGTGTGCTAGGTTGTGAATGCTTGGGGAAATGCCTGTAACTGGAAGGCTGTGGGTGTTTTTTTTTCTGTCATATGCTGGGAACAGATACTGTTCAAAATTGAGCGGAGGACAAATGCATTTCAAAATCATTGTGAGTAAGTCTAAGATGTTGCTTTATGCAAGTTGCTATTTTTGTAGAAACATATTGTAACTTGAATAGAAATGGGACAACAAAGTAATAAAAGTTGCATATTTATACATGGTGTCCTATCCTGTGTGGGGGGAGGGAGAGAGACAAACAAAAACATGGAGAACGGGTAAAACATATGGTGAGCGGGTACTTCTACATCAATCCAAAGGGTAAAGTTCTGATGAAAATTATGAATATATGTACCCTACTATCACGAACATTGTTCAAGAAGTCATATCCAGCACCAGTAATCATTCATATGTCAACGTCGCCCTCTAGTGGAGGAACTGAGCCCAACAGTTTTGGTCTAAAGAATCTTTAATGAAGTGAGACACGCTTCAATCAACAGGTATATGTCAGCTGCAGTTTCATTGTGATGTGATTATCTTACAATAATTCCATATTTTAGGGATATTAATGATGAATCAAAATATGGCTTGACTACTGAACAAGGAATGGTAAAGTAACATTAAATGTCAATGTGAATGAATGCGGCTGATCAAATACAGGTGCACTCCTCGGGTACGATGTTCGGCAGCGTCTCGTACTTGAAGGAGAAGCCTCCGTCTGAAGTGGTGGTGAAACGCAGGGACTTCATGGTGCCAGGCACCGGGGCGCAGCACTGCTTGATTCCTAGCACCAGGGTGTGCTGGGAGTTGGCACATGTGCCGTGGCAGTAGTTGAAGGTGAACTCTTTGGGGTGCACGATCCAGTTGTCCCAGCCCAACTCCGCGAATGAGATGTCAATTTTCTGGAGGTGGCAGTCGCTGCTAGGGTCTGTCTTGTCCGAAGAGGTCCGCTGGAGTAAGTTCAGAGCGGTGGGAGACCACGGGATGAGAGGCGCACGGCGGGAGCGCTCCGGGTGTCTAGTGACCGTGCGAAGGTGCACGAAGGGAGTCTTGTCTGGCTCGGAGCTTAAACACACACACTCAGAGCAGCGCACCTGCAGGATGAAAGGGCCCTCCGCTAAAGCTTGGTGAAGGTCTTTCTCCAGATGGTAAATAGTCCAACCGTCTTCGCTGCGCTTGTCCGGAGTGTCGGAAACCTTCAGAAGCTCCTGCCTGCTGGTGAGCATGTAAACTGGAGCGTTTACGGCTTCTCCCGCGTAGAACCAGAACTGGGCTGAGGTAACTGTCTCCTTGTCATCCAGAGAGGGCTCGTAGTAGTAAGTGAAGACGCCGTTGTCCGCGGTTTCAGAGGAGGAGGGAGCGTCTGGTGTATCCATACAAGTGGAATCTGTAATCAAAGATATCAACTTGTCATTGTGAGTTACTGCAACATAGTATGGACATCTCACAATGGTAGCACGGCCACATGTACAACAAAAATCCAATAGTTGTTATAGTATAAATGGTTTTTTTTTCCCCCTCAAGCTTATCACCACATAATTTCACCTGGACAAGATGAGGTCAAGAACCTTTTTCAGAGACTGATACAGAAATGCAACACGTATCTTATCAGTCCAGTATTAAGTTAGAACTATAATCGGCAACCGCAAAACAGCTATACAATATAATCCCATGGGGCATGCATCAGCATCAACGAAAACCATTTGTTTTCACGACTCCCATGCTCATAATGTTATTATCAGTGTCTGACAACATGAAAAGTATCCCTACAGAGATAGACATGTGTCTGTTTACCTCAATACATGTAAAGAAACCACTTTCTACATTTTTTTTTTTACAGTTATTCAGTTAAACAGATACAGGTCTATCTCTTTAGGGATCCTTTCCATTTAGTCAGACACTTTTACATTAAGAGACACAATTACATTATGAGCCTGTCAGTGGCGGGGAAAAAAGCGGTTTACTTTGACGCGAGTGCGTGCCCCTTAGGTTGCATTGTGTTCAAAATATTCACTTAATACTGGACAGATTTAGATTGTTTTGTCCCTAGTTAAAATGTTTACCAGAAAGATGGGAAAATAGGGCCCAGGTTTAACATCCAGGATTACGTCTCCTTTTAATACCAGCACTGATGTGTTTCATCAAAGTTTGGTCATATAATTTGGTTTACAGCTTAAAAAAAACACACATTTTAGGGTGCACTTACACTTTAATGTAGTAACCACTGAGACCAAGTTTTATTTAGCAGGCTAATTCCACGGCCTATTTATTCGAGCCATGCCAGTGTGAATCTATGCGTATGGGTGGCATTTAACAATAGATATAATAGACCACTGAAATAACTCGATCTCTCACCAGATCTGGGGAACACAATGACCTCTAAAATGTCTTTATGCTCCCTCCTGTGTGCCACGAAGTCTCCCCGACCACGCCGAGAGTTCCGCCGGTGGGTGGATGCAGTATCCGCATTCTCCACTAGGGGTCGCTTTTCTGCCGGCTTAGGTGCCTCCATTAGCCCTAAATCCTCCAAGATCCGCTTCTTCATCCAGTCCAACACCAGTTCTCGTGGGAGTTCGTCTCCTTGGCATGCTTCAGACTCCAGCGATGTCCAAAGAGCCAGGAGGCACATGACGGGGAGAAGAGTTCTGAAGAGGGTTCTGCTGGTCCACATGACTTTGTATCAACAGTATGTCCGGCTACCTTATTGAGACAGTATCACCAGTTGATGAAGGCTGTGCTGTCACTCAGTTGTATATCACAAAGTCCTTACTAGATCAGAACTTAAGGCACATTCTTTTGGTATCTACAGATATATTCAGTTGGCCTCTCTGTATAATTCCAAAATTCCAATATTAGGCACAATCCAGTCTTCAGTGTTGAGTATTTACAGACTAAGAGCTACAAAATTGCCGACGTGAAACATTCAAATGTCATGCAGAAAACGTCTATACATTCGAAAAGTTCTCCTGTTTATTGATGTCACCTTCACCAATCGTTTTCTTGCGCTAGTTCAGCCCGTGATTGCCATTCACATTATCCCAAAGGCGCACCTTCCCTACTCTCTACCCAGATGAGCTCCTGAGGACATTAATGTGGTATCTCCAGAGATGGGTCCTCTCACAGGATCTTGCCTCCGATCCCCTCCTAGTGTTGTCTGACCAGTCTAACCTTGTCCAGCCACTTTCACTCCCCACTCATGGTGTGACGCACGTTTGGGTTTCTGCCCAGAGACCTATGGAGAGACATAAATCCAGCCAGAGGAATCTGAAACTAACTTTTTTTGTCCTCGTACTGATAATGGAGGAGTCAACAGTCGTTTGACCTTCCCTGACAGTTACTGTTACATTGTTTATAAGAGAGAGACTGTCAGCGTGTTGACAAGACAATGGTGTGTGTGTGTGTGTGTGTGAGAGAGAGAGAGTGTGTGTGTGTGTGTGCTCACTAGATTTGTGACGTTTTAGACAAACCACTCTGACTTTCTACAAAGAAGAGAGTTGGGAGTGTGTTTTTGTATTGCTGAGATAGCACAAACCCAAACAGAAGATGAGGTACTGGGAAATGATAAGAGAACAGAGACAGAAAAACACTGGATGTCCATTTACACTATCTGTCTCGGTGCTGCAGTCCCACAAATAGGCCCAGCATTTGAATGTTGGTAGAGGCAGTTGGCATGACTTTAATGGTATAGCCTACGCACAGAGGCCCTTTGTTCTTCGAAGTATCTGAAGACTATAGGATTATTGGGTGCAGCGATACACAAATTTCACGATTCCACACGGTTTGATACAACAAAAAGGGTGTCAAAGCAACTCAATTATGTTGTCTTTTTTATACGGCCCTTTACACTTTACAGTCCATATAAAGCATCATCTATTTTGGATGTGACCAGGGGTGAAAACAAACTTTTTGGTCTATCAGCTACAGTAGCTGGTACATTTTTATTAGCCACTCCATTCTTTTAACAGCCACTTTTATAATTTCATTATATTGTTTCATTCCTATTAATAGTAGTTATTACATATATTTGTTTCACGAGGTCTATCAAAAGGTTTATGGGACCATTATTTACTTTCGGAAACATAATTTACAGTTGCTCGAGAAGACATTGACTGCGCGGGGTTGTGCGTCTCCTACCAGCGTTTCATTACGGACGATGGCAAATTCGGAACAACGCCAAATTTTCTACCAGCGGCCAGAAAAAGTATTACATCTGTAACATTTCAAAACCTGACATTGTTGTGAATAAGCCAGCACATTCCCAATTCCCAATCAATTTCTTTACGAATTGACAGGAAACACGTTCGTGAGCTATTTTAAATCGGCTAAAGGGGGGAGTCATCCTGTATTTGTGTTGTACAATTCTTAAGCACAGCATAATTCATGGGACCTTAGACCTCCATAGCTGACGCTGCTATCAGCAGGTGTATCCAATCAGTCCTGAGACATTTGCTGCTACTGACCTTCAAACGGTTTGCAGGGATGGGAGTGGGTGATACTCCTGCACCTGTCTCTCTGTCAGCTTTGACTAAGCATGGGGGAAAAGCATGTTATTGCTGTGTAGAGTCCTTGGCCATGAAGCTGCTTCCCTGGCTGGGGTGTTTTCAGCCCCCGCAAGGTCAGGTATCATCAGAGAGGATCCCAAACAAGACACTTAATCACTAAATAGGCTACAGCATATCCCTCTCATACCCCCACATTACATGTATTAATATTCCTTTAAATGAAAAAAAACCCTAAGTATTCAAAAATACTGTTGGGCTACCATTTTAGGCTTATTTGGTTTGAGGTGATTTGGTTGTTTAAATAGCTGAGCCCTTTTGCTTATGCCCTCCACTGTCAGGTGTGTGGTGGTGGTTGCCTGACTGGTGGCTGCCTGACGGACGCATTTCCTGGGCATGCCTTCACGGTGGTTTGGATAAAGGAAAAAGGGGACAGAGCTGGTCAAAGGGACTTCAATTACAGTACACAAACAATGGTAAAATCATTAAAAAAATCATTCTATTCTTTTTATGGCCCAAAATTCGATGTAAATATTAATGTAGTTGAACTACCAGCAAGCTACTGCAAAATGTAGTTACACTGCTAGCTAGTTTGATCATATGTAGTTCACTACTCTCCAACACTGCTAAACTACATCTACAACTAGCTGACAATGACTTGAGCTGATATGCACAACTCTTCAGCTATGAGACTGTGCTACTGTGCTTGAGCTCTGGCGCTGTGCAGCATGCTGGTTCTGACGTGCAGTACACACAGGCGGCGTTATGTCTCTCTCTCTCTCATGCTACTGTGTAACTAGAGTGGCCCCATGACGCCACTGAGACGGCGGGCCGAGTCGGTCAGCCTTGTCCGTGACCAATGAACGATTTGTCACATTAGCTTGGCCCCAGTCCCCTGTCTCTTCACTGCCTATAGGTCTGGCTGGCTGCCACCATTTTGTCAGAGTGGAATAAACCCCATGAATAATGTCACTGTAATATTGATTTCGTATTTGAGTTGCTATATTAGATATGATGTAAATGTTGAGCTCTCAGTGTTCGGCTTGGGTGTTACAATAAGAGTCATCCAGTAATTGACAAATCTAATGAATTCAGACAGTGAGAAAAAAGTTCAGATAACATGATTAGCACCACCAGAAATGAACAGCAGGGGGCGGACATATGCTGCTTGGTACATCCCTTTGTGACCTTTAAAAATGTTAATGTGAAGGGTTAGAACGAAGGTCTCTTTAAACATAAAACATGTTCATTGGACTTGTAATGTTCATCAAGAGAAACAAGGATGCTTTTCCTGGTAAAGTGCCCAATAAGTGTTTCCTCTACACACACTTTCACGTTAGTAACTGTTTTCACCTGAAATGGTCATAAATCCTCATAATCATGTGAAGTTACCATAATGTTAACCAAAGACCATACAACTATCAGAGAGCACTTTCCCTGTTCTTGGTCGTTTTTTTTTACTTTGATGAATGTGCAAATAGTGATGTCCTTCATTTAATATCTGAGTTTTCTGAGAAACAGGAACTTGCAGAAATAACTAAAGACGAAAATATTCCTACACAGTAGAAACATTCAAAAAGACCTTTGTTGAGATGCTTTGCCTCAAAAATACTGGACACAATAAAATACTTAAAAAAGACCATGCAGAAATGCCTTGCCAAAAACACATTTTGGTGTATAACAATACATTTCGATTAAAATAAATAAATAAATGAAATAAAAAAAAAAGCACAAACAATTGAACACGTGAGTTTCAAGTGCTCAGGCAGCAGTGCGTTGATCTGATCCGGTGGTTGGTTGCTATCTTTGCCCAGTGAATCACAGCCCACTCATGCAGACTCTGTGTTCCGTCAACCAGAGCCTCAGCACACCGGCCGCTCAGGGACAGGGCTGGAGGGAGGGGTCGGGTGTGTGTGCGTGCGTGCGTGTGCGTGTGCGTGTGCGTGTGCGTGTGCGTGTGTGAGTGACTGAGTGACTGTGTATATCTGTGTGCCTGTGCATTTATATCAGGGTCTGTGTTTGTGTCTCTCTCTCTGTGTGTGTGTGTGTGTGTGTGTGTGTGTGTGTGTGTGTGTGTGTGTGTGTGTGTGTGTGTGTGTGTGTGTTTGTGTGTGTGTGTGTGTGTGTCTGTGTGTGTTTGTGGGTGCATATGTGCTAGTGGATGGGGGGGCGGGGGGCAGTGTGGGGCCGCCCAAAAAATGTGACCTATTCTGGGCACAGCTGTCACTTTGAAGCTGGTAGGAATCTTTTGTCACCTCCACAGGGAGTCAGCACGTGAAAGAGAGAGAGAGAGAGAGGTAGAGAAATAGAGAGAGAGAGGGAGAGAGAGAGAGAGAGGGAGAGAGAGAAAGAGTAGGACAGAGACGGGCAGAGCCCCTAAAATCCATTTTGAAAAGAGTGAAGTTGAGTTGACTGTGGAGCTTTTGGAAGCTGACTGACAGAGAGCTTAGCATTGGAAAGGAGGCTGGAAAAAAGAGAACAGTCTGTATGGAGCCAGACCCCGTCTGAAAGAGCAGGGGTCAGAACCGAGAGAGAGAAAGAGAGAGAGAGAGAGAGAGAGAGAGAGAGAGAGAGAGAGAGAGAGGGGGATAGAGAGAGATAAGTGGAAGTCTGGGAGTGACTCTATGTCTCAGTGACATTGGTGTTCCAGCAGCTGGTAAACAGAGACCCGGAGCCTTCTGTCTTGCTGAGCTCTCCTCCTCTTGGAGTGGCGAGACCGGGACCTGCTAATGCTTCATGATCCGAAGGTCTTAGAACCTGAGGCAAGCTGATCAGGGAAAGCCCCTGCACATTGCAGTGCAGTAATAAGCCAAAGGTAATCAGTTTTTTTCCCTTTTCAACACTTCAAGGGCACTAGCTTTTTAACAAGAGAAGAAAGCACTTAAGTAACGACAACAGTAAACATTTGCTAATGCTTCATCCTCAGTTATGTATTGCATCATACAGAATGAATTAGTCTTTTAATAAATGGATAAATACTACTAATAATAAGATAAGGCTTAATACATACTTAAAGTTTAATACATAATGATATGTATATGAAAGACCATGACTAAAAGCTTTTGTTGTTGTGCTGGTTCTAACATCATAATCCAATATGTGCAGATAGTTGTGGCGGTGTACAGCTGGGACCATGGAAAGGGGATCTTGGGTGGTTTATGAGAGGCAGTCGGAGACGTTGGAGATGGACACGCAGTGGGCCTTCATGCCAACACACAATAACTAATCAAACCCTGGAGGTCTCTCATTGATGCCAAGTGGGCACACCACAGCTTGCGGAAAGTTGGCACTTTTGATTTTGCCATGCGAAGGGCACAGTTTCCCTCGAGAACCGTACCAGAGAGAGTTGTGATGCCCTCTGCAAGGGGACCTGAAAGTGTGGACCTTTTGGGCCAGGATCGGCCTGCTTCGGCGCCGCCCGTCTTCCTACGCAAGCTCAAGCGCGGTGCCGTGGCGACTGGGTGTGACGTGCGTCTCCGGGTGTCGGTCGGGGGCTACCCCGAGCCCGCACTCCACTGGTACCATGGCGACATGCCGGTCGCTAGCAACGAGCGGGACCCAGGTGGACTGTGGATCAGAGACTGCCAGCCCTCCGACGGAGGCCTCTACACCTGCGTCGCAGTGAATGCTCGGGGGGAGGCCAGGAGCAGTGCTGTGCTGGCCGTGCTGGACCTGGGAGAGGGTAAGATGAGCTAAAGCTAAAGCTATGATGACTATGTGAAATTGCATAAAGAATTAGCAAGTCTTCAGCGTGCCAGATCAGGGTTAAACATATTTCAGTCTCAGTTTATTTCTGACAGGGGGAAAAAAAGTCTAGAGAACTTTTATAGTGACAGCAAGGGTTAAATGTGCCATTATTATCTGATTAGTATATGATGACAGAGAGGTAGACATATTCCCTGGTTCTTTCCCACTAAAAGCAACTTAAGAGGTGTTGACTGTAAATGGAATCAGTGTGCAAAAGAACGTTTCTGAAATGCATCTAAAATTGGGGTGAGACCGGAGTACACCACAGTCAGTCACATGAGCCCTCAGATGTAATCTGCAGAGACAGATCATTAGTCATGCCGCCTTCATTTATCAGTTGCAATAGCAAAGAAAAGTGGATGTTCCAGCATCTGTCTGTGCATACGTATGTGTGTCGATGGTCCCCAGGTAAAAAATTAACAATAAATTGCATGACAGACTGAGCTGGATGCTCTACCTTAAAAATGAGGGTGTCTAGGACAAATGTGACCAAGACTTTTTAAAGGTGAAAGGGTCACTTATCTAAGCATGCACTCACAAACGGTGAATATGATGACCTAAGAATGACCATTTCCAAACACTAGTGTTTTGATATTACCTAACTTACCAAGTACAACCACAGCATAATTTAGTTTTTTAATCTCCATCACCCTGAATGTAACATTAAACCACAAATGCTACTCTCCTGTAGCCTGTAGACAGGTTCTGTGACCCCGACCTCCCCCATTTTTCACTCTAGCCGCTAAAACGTTTTGGTTTGTCCCTGGGGTGGACTGAGTGGTCTCGCGCTGTGTGATAAAAGACTAAGACCTAGTCACCACTATTTATTTCCTCCAGCGCGTGACTCACTGAGAGTGCTGAATCACGGCATGATGCTCAATGATGCTCAGTGATGCTCAGTGCCGTGAGGCGTGTGGTGTGTGGCGTCACCATAGAGGCCAGATCATAATCACTGTGCTGGGCAGGCTGGCTGGCTCGCAGGCGGCTGAAGTTTGGGCACAGCTGAGGCCGGGTATGGGTTCCTTCTCTCACACCCACCATGGGCCTATCGTGACCTTTGGCTGAGTGTGGTGTCTGTCTATCTGTAATGTACACACACACACACACACACACACACACACACACACACACACACACACACACACACACACACACACACACACACACACACTCTCAATCACTCTGTCTCTCTCTCACACGCAGACTTTCTCTCTCATATGCACATACACACACACATATACAAACATAGGTTCACTCACACAATCACACACCCACACCCACACACACACACACACACACACACACACACACACTGGTGAAAGTCAACTTTGCGTGACAATCCTCAGTCATGACTGAGCAAGGGTTACAGCTGTCTGATCTGTCACCACTTTGCTCCCTCTCTCTCCAGCTCTCCATCTCTCTACCTCCCTCTCTTTTTCTCTCTCCATCTCTCCCTCCCTCTCTCTCTCTCTTTCTCTCTCTCTCCATCTCTCTCTCTCCCTCCCTCTGCCCCCTGACCTCTCTCTCCCTCCCTCTCTATCTCTCCAGATATTTATGTGCTGGTATGTGCTATGTATCTGGTTTCAGCTCTTTACTCTAGTATACATCATACGCTATAATAGCTCCACTACATAGACATACCTCAGGCTTTATTGTGTCTGAGTCAATCTCTGTGAGGAGGAGGGTACTGGTGGAGGTGGTGGTGGAGGTGGTGGTCATGACGACAGCAATGATGTCAGTGTCGATGATGATTGTAATGAAGTATGTCTAAATTCAATGAATGTGTGTGTGTGTGTGAGTGTGTGTGTGTGTGTCCATGGCAACAGGATAGTTGTAGTGGAGAACTTCAGGTTACACAAACAGGCATGTCAATCAAAACTGCTGTTAATACAAATGGATGCATATTGTCCCGTGTGAACGTTTTTGAAAGCATTTTTTAAGCATTTTTGGCATGCATTTGGTTGCATGATGTATGTCCACATGATAAATGTGTGTGTGTGTGTGTGTGTGTTTGTGTGTGTGTGTCTGTGTGTAAGTTTGTCTATGTGTGTGTTCACACACCACAAGAGTGTGAGTGTGTTTATGCACAAGGCAGCACATTTCCCCTGCAGGCGTGAAGGTCGGCTCTTCCCTGAGTGTAATCTGCTGGTATTAGTGTAGAGGCTGGGCACCAGAGGGGTGCAGGAGAGGTGTATTATGTGCATCCCGAAATAGCCCCCTCAGACCCACTCACTGTCCCCGGGCAGGCAGAGCAGTTTTTGGGGTGTCCACGGACGGGACTCGGGGGGGCCCTGGAGATACCCTGAGAGTGGGGAGGACAGAGCAAGAGAGCGACAGAGGAGGTGTGTGTGTGTGTGTATGTGTGTGAGTCTGTGTTTTTGGGGGGAAGTAAAGAAGTCTGCGGAGAGATATTCATCGAGGAGGAATCATGATTAGGAGAGAGCTGCTGGATGCGAGGAAGGCTTTGAGGAGCGTCCGGAGGGACAGTTTTGGGGGGCCCAGCAAGAAGAAACAGAGAGGTGAGCTGCGTTTGGCGTCTGTCAGGGCTCTGTTTACGCCAGCGTTATGGACATAACAGAAATAATACCCAACCCTACACAACACAACACATACATTAAAGAAACAACCTAAAGGAGAGGCATTAATGTCTGTATCCATCCTCTCCTTCTATGTCAGTTTCATGCACACATTTGCATCTCTATGTCTATATGTGGATCTCTATCTTTGTCTTACACACACACTCACACACATAACACACACAACATACACACACACAACACACACACACACACACACAACTGGGACTCACATGACCCCTGTTGCCAGGGGTGTCAGTGAAAGTGATTTTGTGAAATGTGTCATAAGTTTACAACAGGACTCCGTTTCATGGCTGTTACTCAACCATGAAAGGCTCAGAGGCCGCCGGGTGTCTATATGCAAATGCTCTTGTTTCATTTCTATCCCTCCTCAGAGCAAATCAATCTCAGAGGCACTGAAGCCACACAGCCCCATGAGACAGCTGGAGGCTTGCATTATTACACTGATTCATGAGCAGAACGACGAGCAAACCTGCCCAAAATACTCTTGAATCGTGAATCAGACACCTGAAAGAATAATTGAAGGTGTATGGGCCATGTTTTATTGATTAAGAATGCTATGGTATGGGGTGGTCATTTACATAAGTTAAATAATTAATGTTAGTCGCTCAAGGTTAATGAAGTGAAAATTGTTGTATTTCGGTTACCCAGTCGGATTTAGTCTTCAACTAAATCTGTGAGAAATGCATCAAAGAGATGACTGGATAGTCTAGTCTCTTGCGTGCCTCGTGTCACATAAGGCCTCAATGACTGGATAGGGATGGAGCAAATGTTCTAGTACTATTACAGTTCTAGCTCCAGTTCCATTAGTGAATACTATAAGCAGGCTTACATTCTGAATTAGAAGCAAAATGGGTGACAATGGTCTTTCGAGCACGATCATTATGCTTTCACTTCATGTTGAATCTTCGGGGGCAATGGATGACATTTCCATGTTCTACCCCCTGCAGCTAATCACTATTTGGCAGGGAAGCCAGAAAATGGCTTTGTTTGATTTCCGGCTCTTGGGCGCTGGATGAAAGAGGACCTTTGACATGCTGATATTTACTGCAACATCAATGGGGCTGCGTTTTGAAATAGGGAGCTTTTCATAACCTGGGGAAAAGAAAGAAGTGTCTCCAGTAAGCTTGCGTGTAATTCATATTAACTGGGTTATAATCTCTATCGTGGAATGTCTGTTTTACACTAGCTGTCTTGCCAGTTATAGGCATCGTACTGTAATGCTTAAAATGGACACGTCTTGGTTGGTGTGTAAGACTAGCCTGTGTTCTGTAGGCTGACATACTGGGGAGTCTGCCTATTCTTAGAGAGACTATGCCAGTATTTTTGTGACAGAGGACGAGACGGTTTTGGATGTGTCGGCTGAACTTTGACATCTGTTTGCCAGGGTATCATATATTCAAGCTGCATGCTTCTCTGAATGGTTGTCAGTCTTGGAGTCCTACACTTGGGTTCTTAATCAGGAGAACGTCTGATAAAAATGCACTTTATTTAAAGTGTAATATGAGAATTTTAAGGTTCAGGGTATGGCACTGTATTTTGAGATTGGGGATGTCTGGCAGAAACAGGCTTTTGCCACTTTGGCTCACAGTAGTAATTTGAATGTATGGCAGATGACATCAATCCATAGTTATGTCCTGACTTGTTTTCTTACTGTAATAACTTGGAAACAGGGACAACACACATTTGAGTGTAATGCAATGTACTTTATGACAATATACTACACATTATACAGTATATCGTTCTCCAATGATAATATTTAATATTTGTATTTGTTATAAACAGGTAATTGACACTAGTTTCTTTCAAGCTTGCACATTGTTGCACTATCACCATTGAAACATAAAACTTTATTATTAACCACACACAGCATTCCGGACTGATACTGACTGGGCGGGATGGCAGGGATCTTATACACAGACATAACACACAGGGCAAGGGTAGACAAAGACTCTAATACACGAGGAAAACTACACCAGGACATTACACATAACACACAGACTAAATAACAAGAGAATTACACACTAGTTACGCAAACTCACATGGGCACATTCTGAATTTGTATACTAATCACAGAAGTAACATTGACTTGGAACTCCTAGGATCGCAGGAAATACATTACATCACGCACACTCACAGAAGCACAACATTCTGGCACGCTCCAATAGATAGACTGTATCAGGACGCTATTATGTGTCTACATGCATTGTGTCTTTAGTTATGATCCATATCCTTATTGCTACAGACCAATTCTAATCTTCAGCTTTTAAACATCTTTTTGTTTCGAATGTGTTCTTACTCAGAAAAGTACAATGCCATCTGGGATCACATTAGCATTGTACCCTTTATATCATTTTTGTTTTACCAGGATGTTCCTGTTATGATTCATAACAGTTGAAGCAGTGTGGTGGACCACTTAAGGTCTTATGAAACCCTTGTGAACTGAATAATTCATATCCACATTGCTGAAACCATATGTTAAGGGCATTTGAAAGTCACATACTGTACCTCTTTGTGTAGACATGTCTTAAAGTCTGCTCAAAGTTTTGCTAATGTTTTGCTAATGTTTTCTTGCTACTGAGGAACTGGATACAAGAGACACACACAGCAGTAATGTGGTTGTGTTAAAAGCAATATACCCTAGCAGCTGGGTACTGTGGAGAGATTGCTCCCCCCGTTGAGCTGCAGTCTACATGCAAAACTGCTGCTGTCCGTCAGGTCGCAAGCTCTGGACAACTCCTAATTTTAGTTTGCAAGACACAAACCTGAACCCTGTCCTCCCTCTTTTTCTCTCTCTCTCCCCCCCTCCCTCTCTCACTATCTTTTTCATTGTCTTAGAGTTTGCACACAGAGTCTGTGCTGAAAGTCTGAAACATTGCGATAAGATAAAGCCCTAAAGTGCCTGAGTGCTCAGCAATATAAGAACAAGCTGAATTCCTGAGCCGCAACACACAAGGTCAAAATGTATCCCCTGCTTTCTGAGCGGATAGACACGAACCACAATGAGACTATGACAAATATTAAATGTTTGTAAGTTAGATCTGAGTATATGTTAAATCAGTTCTGTGCTTGACTTTCAGGCAGTGCTTAATTGTTTGACGTAATTCACCCAATTTCAAAGAGACATTAGATCCTCCTCCATGGCATAGTACCCATGGCCTCCATTACACTGTGAAATGACAGAGCAGTGAGTGGGTGGGATGCAATCTGTGTAGGAACTCAAATGAGTTTGTAATCATTTATTTAGGTGGCGTGTAGGACGACATGTTTATTGACTCCAAGCTGTGGAATGGAAAGCTTTTATTGTGTTTTCGCTGAGTCGAGTTGAGTGTGTAGCATTAGCGGAGAGTCTCCCAGTGCTCCACGAACAGGCTGTTTATTGATGTCTCTGCAGCTCCACACGAAAAAACCAAACACACAACCATCCCCCCCCGCCGTAATTAACCTGCACTAAATGCTCCGCGTCCGTGTTCGTGTCCAGTGGCGTAATAAATTGTCCTCTACAAAGAGTGTTGACACGACGTTGGTGTGACTCTCTGGACGTGTTGGTGCGCTTGTTCGCCTCCTAAATGTCACCCCCACCCCCCCTGTTCACAATCCAGAGCAGGATTAAGAGCTCCGCTCTAGTTTCAGAACCCCCCACCACCACCACACACGCACACACACACACACACACACACACACACACACACCACACACACACACACACACACACACACACACACACACACACACACACACACACACACACACACACACACACACACACACACACACACACACACACACACACTGCGTCCCTTTAGGAGTCATTAATTGAGGTGGCATACCTTTGGGCTCATGTTACAAAGCCCCAACGTGTTGTGTGACGTAAAACAAAGAGGGGGCCAATGTTTGAGCAAACATGAACATGGTGTTATGTGTTGGAGACATGGCACTGTGTTGGTCATGCCAAGAGCAGTTGGATGGCACTGAACTGTATCTCTATCAAACTTTGATATGCTCTTCACTGAGAAAGACACATAATCACACATAATTCAAAATAGGTAGGACTGTCGTATTCACCCAGTAGCCACTTTTTAAAGCATTGTTTCATATACCATTGGTCAGGTAATGACAAGGCTATCTCAGGAAATTACACCCGGCAGTGGAGAACGAGGCTCCACAGATTACTGTGGGAAACAGTCACTGGGTTCAACCTGTTAATTGGCAGATGTAGCCTGGCAACAGCCTTGTGATAGGACCACCACACACTGGGGTGGAAGACTTCAGTGAACAACATGTCCTCCTCTGAAAGAGAACACAAACACTATAGCTAACCCTGGATAAGATCTGGACCAGTTGTTAGATCTGGTCTAGATCACTTGGCTGGACTAGATCTATTCTATCCATGCTGATCCATGCAGTCTGTGCTGAACCCATCCGTTTCCCAGGATCTGAACTTACGACATTGAGGTCACCGGACACATCAACCCCATAGACAGAAAAGCATCAAATGCTGAGACAGAAGGCGTTCAGTCAGTGGGATGTGATGAATACAAATGGCCAAATGCAGCCAAATGCAGCCTGCACGAGCACGACCGGCGGAAAGGGTCCTGTGAATGCTTGTCTGCTGACACTGCTGCTGATTCCTTTAATATTTTGCACACATTGACTGTCACCATGGTGATGAACCCTGTTCTGTGATTATCTCCATTTTGTCGGTTTCGTTGCACACAATGTGGCAACGAGAAATAAATGATCATGCTGTTCATTTGGGGTGCTGTTCATTTTGGGTTGTTGTGAAAAATCAGAATGGTGTATTCTTTGTTTATCACATGCAGTTAGTGCCCCATGCATTCGTTCAATATCAGGCAATTTTTTTTAAACGTTCACAAAAAAAAAGCGAGCAAACAAACCATATCCACTGTTAGTTTTCCTTGCTCAGTCAAATGTCTGTCCAAGTGATGTTTCCTCATTGAGGATTCATCACCATGTCTGCTAATTCTTTCCCATTTTTTGAATAAGGCTAATTGTGCATTTGGAGTGTGTTGTGATGCCATCTTCTGTCCACATCGATCCTGGTTAAGTGAGATGTGAAGCGGGCAGCTTGTCTCGTTTAGCACAGAGTGTTTTTATTGATTTGCATGCGTTTGCAAGAAATCCCCCGAGACGGTTTGTGTGTGTGTGTCTCTCTCTCTGTGTGTGTGTGTGTGTGTGTGTGTGTAACGCTTTAGCGACTGCTGACTATACGAGCTGGCCAGAAAGAGGGGCAGCACATTCTCCCGTCGCTTTGTCCACACAGTAATGATTTATCAATAAAATGAAATGGTCGGGAAGGGGGAAAAAAAGACACGAATGGCAGAAAAACCTAATAAGCCAAATGTGTTTTCTCAATCCCAGGCATTGGATTTTGATCAGGATATGGCTTGGGCCTGCAAGGTCTCTAATTATTTTCGCTCTCATTTGATGGATTAGCTTCCAGTGACAGGCGTTTCTGTGAGCTTGACAGAGTGTGTGCGCGTGTACCAGTTAATTAGACTGTGTGCCGCAAACAGCATATGATGCCGCTGGTGTGAGCCTGCATTAAAATAAACAGCTGTGATTTAACACAAACAGGACCATATTCAAATTGATGCAAGCGCGGGTGGCACTGCCGACTGCACACCGCGTGTTCATCTTACTTCACATAACTCAGACACTGTCCAGATCCTTCTTCCCCACTGTATGTGACTGTATGTGAACGTGAGCGTGGTGATATTTGTATGCATGAGATGGGAGAGCTGGTAATAGCCAATGCATCAAATATGGAGATGTTTGGTGTCACAATGCTAATGGACACTGGAGAGATGGGACTCGGGGGCTGGGTGCTGCAGACTGGTGCTGAAGCTGTGCGGAGAGGAACTGATGTCACTTTCAGGTTGCTGTTCATCACAGTTCCAGCATCCCCAATCACTCCCTCAGTTACTGTGACATCACAGCTCCAGACAGATTCCCAATGGATAATTCATGTGATGTGAGCTGCTCTCTCTCTCTCTCTCTATCTCTCTCTTCCTCTTCCATCTCTTGCTCCCACATTTTTCTCTCTCTCTCTCTCTCCCTCTTTCTCTCTCTCTCTCTCTTTCTCTCTCTCTCCCCTCCCCCTCAGCACCTTCTTTCTCTCTTTATCACACTCCCTCTCTCTGCCCCTCTCTCCCTCCACCCCCTTCTCTCTATCTCTCCCTCTTTCTTTCTCTCTGGAGATATTAATAAGGCGAGGGGAAAAGGTAAAGAGGGGAGATGTAATGGAACATTTGCAGTGTTTTCACTTTGGAAGTAGGCATCCCTCCATTTCTTTTGCTCTTTCCTTTCTCACCCCCTCTCTGACAGAGCCTATAGCATCTGTGGGATGTACTGAGCTTTTGCCCTCCCTCTCTCTTGTTCTCTCTCTTTTATTGCTTGAGGCTGTGAGTGACGTCACAGAGAGAGTGGCCAAGGGGGAGAGAGAGAGAGAGAGATTGAGAGTGTCAGAGAGAAAAAGAGAGGGGGTTGGTGTGAGAGAGAGGAAGAGAGCAAGCGTGTGTGTGAGAGAAAGAGAGAAGAGGAGGAGCGTGAGAAAGAGAGAGAGAGAGAGGCAAGGAACAGAGAGAGAAAGGGAGTCTGCAAGTGCGGGCGGCATATTTTCCCTCTGCTTTTGTCCTGATGCCGGTAAGCTTCCCCCGTCCCACCCTCCTCTTGGTTCTGACCTCGGTTCCCCGCTGTGGGTCCCCCTCCTGGCCAGCGATGCTCTTTTCTCCGCTCTGGAGCCTCTGCCTCCACCACACCACCAGCACTAGCACCACCACCATCACCAGCAGCAGCAGCAGCAGCAGCTGAACCTGAGGCTGGGGCTCCTTTTGTTCCCCCTTCCCCCCCGTGGAGGAGGATGCGCGTGGCTGAGGGATGCCGAGAGCGAGATCATCTGCTCCCACACCTGACGCTCACTGGGGCTCATGCCCAGCATCTACTGGAGGGATTCACACAAGAATCAGTGGACCATTTCTGAAGCGGGCTGGACTCTTTTATTCCTAATATTCCTAATTTAGTCATTTGATTCCTTAAACAAAACAAAACCAACAAACCCATGAAATGTGGTTTAGTTTGCTGGAGTAAAAAGGTCAATCTCTTGAGGTGTTAACCATCAAGCTACCAACAGGTGCCCCATTGATCTTATTCTGCACATTTTGGACTTGATGAAATCATGAAGAAGATCTGGTCAAAGAAAAGGTTCCAGGTGAGTAAAGAGTTCCTTGTGTTCTCCTCACACTCTTTTCTTAATGCCAGCTTCCTATCGCCGTGTCTAGACAGCATAAGGTCACCTGTCAGGAACTGCATATCATTGACACACTTCCCACAGCCAAACACCAAACACCAGAGAGGATCTAGTTTACCAGCCATGTTTGACCGATATTTCCTGACTGTACGAGCTGTAGCCTGTAGACAAACAGTTGTGTGGTTGTCAGAGAATTGGTGTTGCTGCGCAGTTGCCTAAAATTATTAAAGGCTTCTACATCAGTGAAATCAGTGATATTGGGAGTTCTTCTGGGGCCATTTTTATGTCTTGTTGCCAGGGTAGCAGAGCAGCACGCGCCTCAACTGCTGGAAATGGTGGGGTGACCAAATAAATGAAATAAAAAAAAGAGATAGGAAAAAAAGAAGGAAAGAGGAGGCAGAGAGGAGAGATTATCTACCGACTGCGCAGTCATTCCCGGAGTGATGAAATACACAACAGTGCCGCGGCAACATGAAGCTACGGTAAACTAGCGCCGTCTGCCACCGGGACTCGGCACCATACAGGCGCTCGCTCATGACAGGATGCTCCGAGGAGGGAGCACAGTAGGTGGATTAATCTAGGAATCCTTAGGGTTGAAACTTGTTTAAGGGAAGCCTGTGCCTTTAATTTGCACATATTTAAATTCATTTTATTTCAATCAATAACACCTTCTAAGATATATCTATCTGGTGTATAGAACATATACTAAACAACAGGGGGTTTTAATTTACAAATGTTTTATTTCATTATATAAATCAATGACACATTTTCTAAGACATACTCATCTGATCTATGTGATGATATTATCCATTATGTAATGTGTTCTAAAGTGAGTTTTCGTTTTCTTGCAGAAAACTGGCCACTCCAACCGGACCTTTGGGAGATTTACTCATGGTGTGTGTAGGTTTATACCTCAGGTTAGGTGATTACTGTAGTCATGGACAAAGCTGTCTTTAATACCTCAGGTTAGGTGATTACTGTAGTCATGGGCAAAGCTGTCTTTTATTCCTCAGGTTTTATGATTACTGTAGTCATGGACAAAGCTGTCTTTTATTCCTCAGGTTAGATGGCTACTGTAGTCATGGGCAAAGCTATCTTTTCCTACCTCAAGTTTTATGATTACTGTAGTCATGGGCAAAGCTGACAGGATGGCAATGTGTTTGACAGATGCATGTTCAGTATGATCTTGTGTAGCAACAGCTCTTAATTGAAGCAATGACTGCGCAGTGTTGCGTAGGACCTGGACACCGGTGATGTAGAAACCCTTTAAAGACTTGTTATGTTTGATTAGGTATAGGTTAATCTTATCAGTTTTAGTAATTCCTTGTGTTCATTTGAAATAAATAAGTGATTGTCTTTTGAATATTTGGGCTTGAAGTATTATTTCCATGGGTGTGTATAAGCCACTGTAGCCTATAACTGTCTCTTTTATAATTTAAAGTCAGTAGACTGATACAAAGTGAAGCCATGAAATTGCTTGTCATAATCCAAGAAAGCTGTGTGCACTGTCAGGTTGATCTTGGGTGTGTATATTTTAGTGGAGCTTGGTTATGTGCGAATATGGGTCTGCATGTGTTTTTGTGTGTACGTGTATTTGTTTGTATTTGGATCGGATAGGTTGTGTAAAGAATGCGCTTGTGTGTGTGTATGTGTGTGTGTGTGTGTGTGTGTGTGTGTGTGTGTGTGTGTGTGTGTGTGTGTGTGTGTGTGTGTGTGTGTGTCAGACTAAGACACTGGTTTCTATGGTAACTGTGCTTCTCTGTTTACTCCTTTTTTGCTGCCACTATGGAAGTGAAGTTTTCCGCTCCTGCAGGAAGCAAACCTCTGGTAAAAAAAAACCCAAATAAAACAAAAGAAAACATCTTTTACTGCTGCACTTCTTTCATCCGACTGATCTCCAGTCTCCCATTCCCCTTTTCATTCCCTCATTCAGAGTATTAAAAATGCAAAAATATGCTCTAGATGTCTTTCATATCCTGTTTCATATGCAGATTAGTCCTCTAATAAGGCAGCCGTAAGCACTCAAGGAAGGCTTTTTCTGTCTTCATATTTGAAGAGAAATACTGTGGTGTATTTCATAACGGCCTCTGTGCACCGGCATACTGTAGGTAGGGCAGTGTGGCGTAGGCTGTGAAATGAGTTTTGACGTTTGTGCGTCAGCATTGTCTTGTGAGCACTGCTGAGAAAGAAAACATTAGTCATCGCACACATGCTGTATTCTCATCTGCCAAGCAAACTCACTTTTGGAAAAGCAAGCTGCTTCGGTGCTCACCCCTGTTATATTTCATGTCAGTCTATTTGCAGTGTTGTTTTGAAGAGGCTTGATGGAGAGGGGCTGGATGGCAAAGGGGTTGGGGGTTGGGGGGGGGGGGGGGGAGGGGGCGGAGAGGGTGAATCATGGTCCTCTAATGCACCTGGATGCCACCTGTTCAGCTTATCTGCCCCCTATCCTCAGTCATGTCGGCATGAAATGTGATTAGGGATGCTGTGTTTAATGTCATTTGGCCCCTTGCTCTTCCTCCTCCTCCTCCTCCTCCTCCTCCTCCTCCTCTCCAGACTCAGAGAATACCGAGGATGAGACGGCGGAGGCGCAGGTCCCCATGGAGACCAGAGAGCGAGGCAAAGGAGCGCAGGGCCAGACAGGTAATTATCTGTCTGTCTGTCGAAGTGTCTGTCTGTGCTTACCTGTGCTCTTGACAGAGACTCAGACACAGTTTTATGTCCTTCTCCTAATGAAAATATAAAGTACATTGCTTTAATTTTGTTAAATGTTATCTGATTTTATATGAAGATATTTCATAGTCAAATAGGTTTAAATGTCCTCAAGATATATATGTCAATGTGAATTGTTTGGGGAAACCGTATCCGTACACAAGGAGAGGACCACAGTCACTTAACAGCTTGGCCAATGCTTTTAGGAAGGAGAAGCCAGTATTAACTTTGATGAGGCTTTTGAAATGTCTGGTTTTACACCTCTCCAGTCCTCTCTCATGAAAAAAAACTACACAGATGCATAAAGAAGTCACCAGTCTAATTATAGAACCTGAGGAGTTCACGAGTAACACAAATCAAATTCATGTGCTGTCATCGGTTGCCGTGTAGCACACACACACATCACTGTTCACACTCTCTAGAGTTTTATGTTGGCACGGTAACAGTGATAATGACAGCTCTAAAGGAGCAAACAGAACGGGAAGGAATGGGAATATTTTTTTTTGCTGTTCAGCCAAACTGATTGATTCAACATTTGTTCTCGCCTCTGGCAAACAAAGCTGCCCACACTTAATGTTTATTCAGATTCAGAGCAAAACAGGACTCCCCGAGTGGGCATATTGTGTTAGTTTTTAACCACTGTTTGTTCTCATTCTGGCGGAATACTAATTGTGTTGATGAAAATGTAAACTCAAGAATTTCTAGTCTCCAATCCAACGTTATTCAACAGTGGCTGCTCAAAGTGTTTATGTTCATGTCTTAGGTATTCAATTCAATTACTTTCCAACCTACACTGCAGCTATGTGGCAGTGTAGCTATGTGGTGACATTGTGCAGTGTGTATGTTTTACACAACAGTATTTGTGTGTTTGTATTCATCTCTTTAGGTATGAAGATGGCTGACCGCACATTGGATCCTTATGGTCACGACCCCAGAGGTGTCCAGGACCCCGTGGTGGGGAGGGAGGTGTTCCCCCTCGGCTCCAGACCCCCCGGCCTGGCAGACCCATCTCAGCCTGGCAGGCAAGCACACCTGGGGGGTGTAGAGAGCCCCCCCGTCAGGCACCTGGGCGTGGAGGCCCTGCTGCGGGCATCCCAGGCCAGTGTGGCCCGGCCCTCGTGGGAGTCGGAGGAAAGCACGTCGCTAGGCAGCGATTACTGTGGCAGCATGTTTAGCCTCTACGGAGGAAGGACTTTGAATATACATCCTTGAGAGCAGGGGCAGAGGGGACACAACAACAAAAATGACCAAAAAAACAAAACAGGCCCATTTACAATTACACTGACTGACAGGAGTCTATACAAACCCCAAAATCTAGTGACTTTTTAGTTTTCCATTCATTTGTTTTAGTTGACATTCGTCATCAGTTATTTCTCAATACCTTTACTTTGAAAACCCATGCTTTCCTTTGACTCCATCCTTGTTTAAGGGATTCCATCTTTGAATGAGGTTATTTGTGTAACCATTCATAAACATTTTATAGATACTTTATAACAGTTTATCTGACAAGAAGTAAGACTAAGACAGTGTATCTGTCTATGATATAAATAGCTGTAGTCTTATGTCATATTATGTATTGTGACATATATATAAAGTGTTATTTATAATATGTAATATGCATTAAATGTTTACGAATAGTTACAAAAGTGAACCAGAAAGTAAATTAATTTAAAATTTCTTGGAGTGTTTGCATGTCACTGTTTTTCGGTTGCTGTGACATGGCATGTTTCTTTCAATGATCACGCATGTTTTATATAGTTTATATGATCAGTAAAGATTAAAGTGCCTATTTTTTTTCATAGTCACATTAACAGAAACATCATTCTAAACGTATCTGTATCCGAAGTGACCGATACCCATTGTCAACATTAGATCTTAATGTTGAATTTCACCAAAAGATTGCTCTGTGCACCCACAAACTGATATCCCCCAGTCTCCCTCTCTAACATGCATCCTTAATGGTGTGGCCTCAACCTCCACCAACCCAACCTTTCCCCCCCCTGGAAGACCATTGCCCTAACCATACATTTTCCCCAACTGCCCACATTCCAGGAACCAAGTGGACACCCTTTTAAAGGTCAACACCCCCAGTGTTCAGTCCCCACTGGGTCAAACACAACAGTGTTCCTCCGTGACATCCCCCCTGCCTGGTTCTGATGAACCTGGACCCGACGCATCGTTGCCCAGCGACAGTGGCCAACAGCAGAACTTGGGTGGCCCCATGACCCACCAGGAGATCATTGATGTTAAGGCGAAAGCGAAAAGCTCCAAGTCCTACGCGTCCTCCCAGAGCAGTGACTCTCAGGATTCACGCAGAGACTCTATGACCTGCCAGACCCCGACACTCTCTCGAAGCGGCTCCAGGATCATCGACAAGGTACGAGCCTTCGAGGAGCGCAGGCACAGCGTAAACGTCCCGAAGGGGTCGGCATCAGGTCGCTCCTGGATGAAGTTCGGGCGAGCGGCATCCATCGACTCAGACGACCGGAGCAAACAGACAGGAGCCACAAAAGACAAAGCGACATCAGACGTGGCTCTGAAGAGGTCATTCTTCAAGCAGAAGGCATCTTCGCTGGAGGAGAGTAGCAGCAGCAGCAGCAGCAGAAGCTATGCTCAGAAGGTCCAGAATTTTCAGAGTAAATTCACAGAGGAGCTCCACCGAATCAAACATCTTGTCGGGAGGCCCAGCCTGAAAAAGGCTATGTCCACAGAACAGCTCTGCGAGACAGACAAGCAGTTCCTGGGCAAACTTGAGCCTATCCCACCCGAGGTCGTTCAGAAACTTCAGGATCGGGAGAAAAGGCTTGAAACGAAGGCTGCAGAGCCTGATAAAGTAGAGCTGCCACCACAGAACTCAGTCAGAATACAAAGTGATCTTCAAAGAGGAACAGAGGAGAAACAGCCTCTGAAGGAGCAAGATCCATCACGCTCTGTAAGATCTAAGACACAGACTGGAAAAGACACACTGATCAGAAAAACAGAGACAGATAGAGGAGGCGAAGCCAAGCCTCGGATATTCCCAGCGATCAACTTACCAGGCCAGAGTTCGCCCAGACTGCCACGCAAGAGTTCATCCAGAGAATCCCCAACCCCGTCAATTCCCCAGCCCCTCAAAGAAATGGCACCAAAGCAGGAGACTGAACAGCCAGTTGCCAAGAAAGAACGGAAATCTACGAGCCCTCATATACAGAAGGCGTCCACACCAACAAAAGAGGTGCCGGTCCAGCCACCTCTGAAGCCCTCACGGCTGGCCAGCTCAGTGCCTGCACCTGTCTCAACATCTCAGAGGGCCAAGGAGGAGACTGCACCTGTCTCAACATCTCAGAGGGCCAAGGAGGAGACTGCACCTGTCCCAACATCTCAGAGGGCCAAGGAGGAGACTGCACCTGTCTCAACATCTCAGAGAGCCAAGGGGGAGAAACTACAAAGAGGGCCCTCCCTGGGGTTGAAACTGACCATCCCCACCATTGTTGTTCAGGATGAAACCATGGAAGAGGAGGATGAGGAAGAAGAAGATAGGATAGACCAAAGGAGAACAAGAAGAGAAGGAAGGAAGGGGAGAAACCAGAGAAGTCGGGGGAAGACACATCACAGTCGTCCAACATCACCAGAACAAGGTGAGACAACCTATTTGTGGTGAATAATGATACGTGTGAAGTGAAACACTAGGGTGTCTGAAGGTTGTGCTAAAATTATCCCTTGCTGCCCTTTGCGTGCACAAAATTTTGAACAAAACGTCCCCAACTGTTCGTCTCAGTCAGAAGAGAAATAGGTCAGGCTGTTTCTTTTGTGTTTGTGGGTAACTAGGTAGTTATCATTCAAGAAACTATGCTACTATAATCTCATGGCAACAAAACCTATAACACCACTATTTTTGTCTTTGTGCTTATTTATAACTTTCTTAAAATTTGCTTTAGATGCAATGTACTAAATTGATTTCAGTTTATTTTAATCCAATATCAATGTTAAGTGTTTTCAATAAATGCACTTCTCAAATAAGTACACATTTTTACAAATTCATATTTATCATATAAAAACACACATTTTGTTGGTTACTTCACTCAGTTTGGTTCCATTCAGCTTTAATGGTCGGGAGATATGTGGGTCAGCTATGTGATTTGTCTGGGTTTGTAGGTATTTTGGTATTAGCATAATTTCAAACACAGATGAGTCTTTAATTAATTTGAACTGAACTGAACCTACCTTTAGTTCAAATAGGTTCAGTTCAGTTCAAATCACAGTTCAGATATGTATTTCAGGTGGCTCGATTCAGACACATATGATATGACCCAGTTCAATTCAGTATCTCTCCTATACCACTTGACAAGAGGCCACCGAGCACACACATACTTCACCACACACACTTCACCGGTCTCCTAATATAAACAAGTGACGCATTTCTCTGGCTGCCACCATCCAGCGGACTCCTCCGATGACTCCTACATGTCAGCCGAGGAGACCCCAGCGGAGGCTCCCCACTTCCAGACTCCTCTGAGGGACGCGGAGGCCTGCACTGGGGCCGAGGTGCAGCTCAAGTGCGTCATCGCTGGAAGCCCCCTCCCACAAGGCAAGCTGTCAGACAGGATCACAGCTGCATTCCTTGCCATGCCTTCACTCTAAATATAGCACGCCTGGTACTCGGGTTGAAGAATATTATTGTATCGAATCGCACGTCATTATGGGTATAATAATAGTTTTACGTTTTTCTGATCCATTGAATATTAGAATCCTAAATTCTTATTTTTGTAATTATATTTAAATTCTTATTTGATAATACGTTTATTTCCATTGAAAAAATGATCCTGACTGCTTCAACGAGAATATAAAACAAATGAAAAAGATCAGAACAGAAAAATGTCCAGCTA